>NC_083575.1:39537153-39817153 GCF_027579695.1 Neoarius graeffei | reverse complement strand
CTTATAAATAAATCTTATAAAAACGATAAATGTTGACAAAAATTGCTACGATGTTTGTTGTTGTGAATGAGCGAGTCGCCAGAGGTCCGTATCCGGGGTCTGTAACTGGTCCGCTCGCCAACCAATCAGAGCGCAGGATTTGATGGAAACCGGACCGTGAAAAAAATAAAAACTGCTTCTTTAATGGGAGCTAAATAAAAGGACCTCATTGTATTCCACTAAAATGGTGAAAGTGAGGACATTGCAGGGCACTAGAGGCTAGGTAGAGAAAAATATATGACCATAATTAGTTAAAAGGGATGCTGCTATGTGACATTCCAAGAAAGTGTAGTGGACTTTTGTAAATCTTGATGTCAGAGAAAGTGAGGGAGACAGTGAGAGGAATCCACATTCAGAAACATGGTCACATATAGTCAGTAATAACAGTGGGCTGGCTCTATTACTCCCATAGGCAGAGTGCTAAGTGCTGTCTTGGTGTCGCTTGAGGATCGATGGCCAATGCTGTGTCACAGCGAATGCAGCCCTGCCAAACAGCCTCAGGGTCACAGGTCACCCGAACCAGACAGTCCAGAGGGCGGGGGGCCGGCATTGTCCATCGATACATGTGGTCCAGCTGAGTGCTTAATGCTCTACTGCTGCTAGAGCATCCTGCCCCCCCCCCCCCCCCCCCCCCCCCCCGGACCATTACAGAGACACACACACACACACTCTAACACTCTATGATCTGCTCATACTTTAGAGTACATCAACAGATAGATACATGCTGTGGTTCAGTCAGCAAGTGACACACATACACAGGAACTGACAGTAGAGTATGTGCTTTAGAAATGCAGCATACATGCAAACACGCACAGATGGACACCGAGTAATTGATTCTGGAATTGCAGCAAGGTCAACCATCACTGCTATCAAACGCACATGCTCTTTCATGCGGTCATGCCCTGGCTCACACATGCACACCACAATCCCACAATTTTGGCATTGCCTCCATAAACAGAAGCAGTTTTCCTTTTTAGCGCTCTGGTGTAAATGTGCAGGGTTGCAGTCTGTATGTGTTTAGTCTGACAGAGTAGACCTGTAAATCAGCAGTGTCTGTGCGTCAGAGCTTCAATCAGTACAGGGCTGTCTCAAGTAGTAGATAACCAAAAGTACTATTTATTTATTTATTTATTTATTTTTTTAAATTATTTTCCTTAATTTTTCTCTCCAATTTGGTCATGTGCCACTTTCCACCTACAAGCTAACTATCCTTACTCTCATATGTCAACTACCAAATGGGGAGGGTGATGGCTAACATACACTTCCTCCAAGACAGCCAACTGCATCTTTTTTTATGACCTGCCGCTCACATGACAGAATAACACACTTGGAAGAAAGCGCTGTCTGCCCTCTTCTGCATATATGTGCTTACAGATGCCCATGATTGGCTTGTGTCGCTGTGAGTGAGCATACCATTTTTTTTTTTTTTCTGTTGTCTTACTCAATATCCAGGGCTTGGGCTGAATGCATGTGGCATGTTTGTATGTGCCCATATAACTAAGCCACAGAATGGAACATAACCAGAATGACTGATTACAAAAACATACAGCAAATTAAGGACTGTACACAATTCAGATGGTCATATACATCAAACAATTAGAATATCGTGAAAGTTTTTTTTTTTTTTCATAATTTAATTCAACAAGGTAAACTTTCATATATTCTATATTGATTTACACATAAAGTGAAATATTTTAAGGCTTTTTTGTTTTAATTTTGATGATTATGACTTATAGCTCATGAAAATCAGAAGTCCAGTATCTCTCATTATTAGAATATTTCCTAAGATCAACCAAAAAAGGATTTACAATACAGAAATGTCCAACTTCTGAAATGTATATTCATTTATACACTTAATATTTGGTTGAGGCTTTTTTTTTTTTTTTACCATGAATTACTGCATCAATGCGGTGTGACATGGAGGCGATCAGCCTGTGGCACTGCTGAGGTGTTATTGAAGCCCAGGTTACTTTATAGCAGCCTCCAGCTCGACTGTACTTTTGGGTTGGGTGTTTCTAATCTTCTTCTTGACAATACCCCATAGATTCTCTCTGGGGTTCAGGTCAGGCGCGTTGGCTAGCCAATCAAGCACAGTAATATCATGGTCAGCAAACCATTTGGTAGTAGTTTTGGCACTGTGGGCAGGTACCAAGTCCTGCTGGAAAATAAAATTGGCATCTCCATAAAGCTTGTCAGCAGATGGAAGCATGAAGTGCTCTAAAATCTCCTGGTAGACGGCTGTGTTGACTTTGGACGTGATAAAACACAGTGGACCAACACCAGCAGATGACATGGCACCCCAAATCATCACAGACTGCGGAAACTTCACACTGGACTTCTGTACCTCTTCACTCTTCCTCCAGAGTCTAGGACCTTGATTTCCAAATGAAATGCAAAATTTGCTTTCGTCTGAAAAGAGAACTTTGGACCACTGAGCAACAGTCCAGTTCTTTCTCTCCTTAGCCCTGGTAAGACACTTCTGATGTTGTGTCTGGTTCAGGAGTGGCTTGATATTAAGAATGCGACAGTTGTAGCCCCTTTCCTGAAGATGTCTGTGTGTGGTGGCTCTTGATGTACTGACACCAGCTTCAGTCCACTCCTTGTGAAGCTCTCCCAAGTTCTTGAATCGACTTTTCTTGACAATCCTCTCAAGGCTGCGGTCATCCCTGTTGCTTGTGCACCTTTTCCAGCCAGCCTTTTCAGCACTGACCTTCTGGGGCTTACTGTCCTTGTGGAGGGTGTCAATGATTGCTGACTTCACAGTTGTCCAGAAAACAGTCTTCCCCATGATTGTGATTGCGTGTTCTGAAGTAGACTGAGACATACACGGTATTTATACTGTTTTACTCAAACTATTTTTTTTTTTTTTAAAGATATTTTTTTGGGCTTTTTGCACCTTTATTGGATAGGACAGTGTAGAGACAGGAAATGAGCGGGAGAGAGAGACGGGAAGGGATCGGGAAACGACCCCGGGCCGGAACCGAACCCGGGTCGCCCGCATTCATGGCATGGCGCCCCAACCACCCGAGCCACGACGCCCCCACTCAAACTATTTTTTGAGAGATGTTTTTTAATTTTTTTTTGTGCTGTAGGCCATAATTATCAGAATTAAAATAGAACAATGCTTGAAACATTTTAGTTTACGTGTAATGTGTGAATAATTTTCCCATCTAGGGTGTATTCCGGGGTGGCACGGTAGTGTAGTGGTTAGCGTTGTCGCCTCACAGCAAGAAGGTTCTGGGTTCGAGCCCCGTGGCCGGCGAGGGCCTTTCTGTGCGGAGTTTGCATGTTGTCCGCGTGGGTTTCCTCCGGGTGCTCCGGTTTCCCTCACAGTCCAAAGACATGCAGGTTAGGTTAACTGGTGACTCTAAATTGACCGTAGGTGTGAATGTGAGTGTGAATGGTTGTCTGTGTCTGTGTCAGCCCTGTGATGACCTGGCGACTTGTCCAGGGTGTACCCCGCCTTTCGCCCGTAGTCAGCTGGGATAGGCTCCAGCTTGCCTGCGACCTTGTAGGACAGGATAAAGCGGCTAGAGATGATGAGATGAGGGTGTATTCCCACTTCATACCCAGTGTTCCCGTATTAGTCTCCGAATTCACCATGACCCTTACTTGGATGAATATGTGATATATGATCATAGTCTGCATGTGATTTTTGTTTTATGCACTGTCTAGAGGGTCTTGCTAGAAAAAGCATTTTTGCTCATTGACTGGCTGAATGACTGAAGTCAGAATGAAGAGTCTTCTCTGTACTTGGTATGAACTTGGTATGAACTTCCCTGGCTGTCTAGACAGCTCTGTCTGTATTCAAAGGACGATAGAAGTCTCTCATCTTCCCTAAACACCTAAAGGAGCACTAAATCTACACACTTCATTAAAAATAAACCTTGTGTTGTTTTCTTTGTTCTGATAACTCCAGTGTAACAGGATTTGAGCTTATTTATGCTGGCATGAAGATTTTTTTTATTTATTTATTTTTCTCATCAGAGACTTCTGCTAAATGTTGTAAATGTAAACAATAGGCTGTTGAAATGCATACATATGGGAGCTGCTGAGAGGATTCATACACTGTTTGGCTGCTTCTTAATTACTTTCTCTTATTAAAGGAGACATGCTGTAGAAAACTTTTTTGTTGTTGCTTTTGAAATGAGATGTGTCGATATGACTTAGGGATGTACTGGGCCTTTCAAAGTGGACTGTTACCTTCCCAGTCTGTAATGGCCAGAGAAAGAAAATAGATAGAACAGGCCAGTTACAAAAATGCATGCAGCTTATGTAGAATCTCTTATTATTTTTATGGTACCACCCATTAGTCTGGATAACACAACTTCAAAGCTCTGCGAGCATTGGTCTGGCAAAGATATTAAGCCCAACCGTTTCCCAAAGCGCGTGGTTGACCCGCCTCCCTGAAATGCCTCAGTTTGCTACTGGTCGAAGCCAGAAAAGGCTGTGACGAAGCTTAAACCAATCACATCACTCTTTCCTCTGACGTATGTGATGCGACGGAAACTGCTTGAGTAACAGGAAGAAGATAAATACCTCCAGGGCTGCTCTTTGCTCCGTTTTCAATGAGAACTTCCCATTGAATGCTTTCAATACAGCATCTACCGCTGTGTCAAAGGCTTGCTGCTGCTCCATGTTCGTAATGTTTCTAGTGAATGAAGCGCTTCCGGCATAGATTCTGTAAACAATCTATGGCTTCCGGTCGCAATTCTACTACGTCACTGCCTTGAACACGCCTCTACCCAGGGCCGTTGGAGATGCTCAAAGTTGATTGGCTCCCGATTTTTCGGGAGCTTGGAAGAGCTGGAGATAGCTTGCCTTGCCAGACTAAGTTCGCAACAGGCCCCCGTGTTGCGTCACACTTAGGATGGGCAGGCCCAGGCTAACCACCCATAGCAATCTGAATCAAGAAGATGGTGCCGTGCCAACTCTGAGTCGACCGCCAGTCTGAAAACCATAAGTAAAACGTTCAAAATCTCCAGAAAATCAAATGTTATACCCGGTATTGGATATTATAATATATTTTAAACTTCTGGACTGAACCTTGGTTCGCTTGTATGACCAGGCAAAGCCTCAGGTAACATTAGCCGGCCAGTTAGCATTAACATTCTTTCCATGATGCTAAATTTAGATGAAATATGTTGTTTAACATGCATAGTTTGATAAGCTACATCAGCGTTTCGCAACCTTTTTTCAGTCACGGCACCCTTCAGAAGTATGCAAATTCTCAAGGCACTCCCATATAAAATATATGCAGTCACGTTGACCATACGCTGACCCCGGCAGTGACGTTGTGACATGGGAAAGGGGGCCATGAGACAAATTTTGATGATGCATGAGGTGGCGATGATCTGCATTAGTGTAACTGTTGTTTTTTGGAATTTTAATTCATTTTATTTATTTCAATGTTAGAATATATAATTTTTTTGACGGCACCCCTAACAAAGCCAGACGGCACCCCAGGGTGCCACGGCACCCTGGTTGAGAAAGGCTGAGCTACATTATCTGAATCCACTATAGTTTTGGAGTAAAAAGCAACTGTGATTTTCAGAAATTTCTTAACCATCATGCACTGAAGTGAGCTCCAGTAAATACTAACGTTACCAGCTGGTGCTTTCAGGTTAGCTTGGTAAGGTAACTTGCCCAATATTAGAGATTTGATTGGGCACCCAAGCTCTGTACGCTCAAAAAGTTCTCGGAATGTTCCTCTTGCGAACGAATGGAGTGTGGCAAGATTACGTGTGTGTGTGTGTGTGTGTGTGTGTGTAGCTGGAACGAGCAGTAACTCACGTGAGTCAGTATGCCACATGACATCATGCTGTCAACATTGGGACCTGTGCTACATGCATTTTTGCGCCAACATACTGTACGTGTACACATTTGTGATTTGTGCAATGCCTAGGTATGCCACGGAGACCCTTGAAATGTCACTGGAGGATGACGTTCTGTCCTTCTTGACGCATATAGGCCACTCAAAACACCTTGACCAGCTCATGTTCCTGATTCCCTGAGTTTGATACAGAATTTGATGTTTGCTCTCTGGCCCATAGTAAAATCGCAAAGGTGCACGTGCATGTTATCAGAAAAACATGAGTAACACAGGTCTTGATGTTGACAGCATGATGTCATGCAGCATACTGACTCAGGAGAGTTACTGCCTGCTTTACTCTTGCTGCATGTGCATGACCTTGCCATGCTCTGTTCATTTACAAGCGTCGCGGAACTTTTTGATTGCATCTCATATATATTATATTACATTACAGGCATTTAGCAGATGCTCTTATCCAGCATGACGTACAACAGGACAGGTTAGGTGCCTTGCTCAAGGCCACTTTGGCTATTCCTGCTGGTCCAGGGAATCGAATCGGCAACCTTTTTTTGGTCCCAAAGCTGCTTCTCTAAATTATGAATGAATGAATGAATGAATGAATGAACCCTTTATTGTCACTGTACCAGCGAAATTGACCATCAACCTGTCCTTACACACACACACAATTGACAGAGGTGGAGTAGACAGGACAGGAAGACAGGGATGAAAAGAAAAAATACAGAGTAACATGAGGAGAGGGGAGGAGAAAAAAAGCAACCCCCACACTATGCTCCTGTGAGGAGTACAGCGTGGGAACATGAAAAAAAAACACCTCAGCACACAAGCACAAAAAAAAAAACCACAAGTACACTTTACAACATGAAGACTCAGGACTTGTGGGGGGGTGATCGGGGGAGGGGAGGAGATAGAGGTAACCCAGTGCAAGCACGCAGCCGTCCGCTCCTGCAGCCATGATGGCGCTGGTCACGCACCCGCTTGTCACACTGGGGGTAAAAGCGGCGACCGCGGGAAGAGGGGGGAGGAATACGAGAGCGTCTCACAGCAGTGACCTTCAGGGGGAGATGTTGTCCCAGCAACGGCCTTGGCCGAGGCCAATGCTGTCTCAGGGAGCTGAAAGATAAGACTAGGATTGTTTGGTCTGGCGAGCAGACGCATTCCTTTACACAACCACTCTTTCTGTCCGTTCTGGTCTCCGAATCAATCAATTTCCTTTGCAAAGCCAAAAGCTTCTCCATGATGTAATCCATGTTGCGGTTCAAGTTCTGAATAGCCACAGTCTGAGTGCCGACAGCTCTGCCCACTGCTTCAATCATGTCGGGCAGCTTTATGGGGCTTTGAACAGCTGTCACCATTTCCTGATTTCCTCGATAAACCAGGGCAATGCCTAATCCAATCAGCAAAAGTCCTGTAATCATGGTTCCGAATAGGTAGATGTCTTCAGTGTCCTCCACAGAAAGAACCGCCAGGCACACGACCCGCCACCGCTCCCACGCATCCATCGTGTAGCCAGCCGCAAACGTTCCGGCAGGACAGGCGGGTTCCCCCGAACCCAGGCTTCTCGTCAAGAAAACTATGTCAATTTCGTTAGGAGACCAGTTTATCAATTCCATGATTTTTAGTTTAGAGAGCAGTGCGGAGAGAGTCTCTCAAAAGTGTAAACAGACAGACGAGATGAGACAAAGGAGCACAAGCAGGGAAAATAAGGGAGAGGAGAGCAAAGAAATGCGACCGCCTTCCGTGAGAGCACGGGAAATATAGGGGGAAATTATAGGGGGAACCAATGGCCTTAAAGCTATATATGTATATAGTTTTAGGAATCTTTGTTTCATATGTACACAGGCATCTGGATGTCTTCATAAGAACAGCATGTGAAGACTGTAGCAAAACAATTCCTTTGCTGTGGATGACAGAGTTCTCATTTAAAGATGTTAGCCAATCAGAGTGAAGCTATTTGCGAAGCCATATTTAATATTTTAAAAGCCCAGCTACAAAATCATCCTGCCTTATTCTATAGGGTTTTCATACCATGCTAAAGTAGCATGAGGGGAAAAAAGAACTGTTTTTTGCTAACTTTACAAAAGCATCTAAGGGAATAATGTAAAATAATTGAAAAGTTTACAGCATGTCCCCTTTAAGCCTCGGTCACAACCGGCCGTACGTGCTCCTACGGCCGGTCTACGTGCAAAAAACGCGTGAAATGCATGGAGGGCGCGTGTGTGACGTGCTGATTTTCGAGTCGTAGACCGGCTGCAGAGGTTCTTTGTCATGTCAAACAAACTCTACGGGCGCTTACGTTTTTTTCAGGTTGCAGGACAAACTTACGGCCAATGTGCGTCTTTCTCCACGAACAAAAAAAATGCAGCGATTTGGGAAACGCCAAAAAATCGTACATCCAGTTGTGACCTAGGCTTTAACTGTTCTCTGCTAACAACAGTAAATGTATTTACCAATCATGACATCCTTATTTAATGACTCATCACTTATTGATGTTTCAGTAGTCATCATGTCACAGACATGTTCTACACTAGGACTTCTTCTTTCAGCTGCTCCCATTAGGGGTCACCACAGTGGATCTGTTCTGCGCATTTGATTTGGCATAGGTTTTTACACCCACGGACCTTCCTGACACAACCTTCCCCAATCTATCCGAGCATGGGAGCGGCACTAAGTATGCACTGGCTTGTGCTGGGTTTCACGTGACGTCACATCCGCCTCATTAGTTACTCAAAACTTTAGCTGGTGGTCTACCAAAGCTCAGTTGACAAAGTGTTTGTATGAGGAAGGTGCATTGCTTGCATGTGAAATGCCTTACGCTTGCGTTGTTTTAAGTTGTTTGAATCGATCAAACCGTGAAACTGATAAAAGTTTCTTCAGGGTTCCCCGTGAACTAATAAAGGGTGAACGAACACAGGATTTCACAAAAAGACGTCGAGAAAGGTGGCTTTTGAACCTCTCACTGAAATCGAAGGCAGCCGAGTCGAGGCATGCTGGAGTTTGCAGTGATCACTTGGTGAAAGGTTTGTATTTCCCTCTCAGCTATGACCTTGGTGTTTTCCAAGTACTTTTCTTGCTATGTGTCGTTTATTTTATGGTACTTTTTTAAGTCACAAAGCACTAAAGTCCCCAGCTGTTTCTTTGTTCATTCCTCACAAAGTCCATATGCATAAAGGCCACAACAAAATTCTTACCCAGCCGTACAGTTACAATGTGCCGTGATCACTTCTCCGTCTTGTTTAACTAAGATCCAGGTCTTTAAAGGGGTTTCTGATGATCTTTGTGAATGATTTACCTGAGAGATAAGAGCCAACACAAGTGAGAATCAAGCGAACTGTTGTTTATTTACACTTCAACTTGCAGCGCTTCATTGTAAAGACGTGAATACAAAGCTTAAAAAAAACACATACACTGGTGAAAACAATACAGGATTCATTCGGCAGCGACTTGATACCGAGGTCCTTCACCCAGCCACATACAGAAAAGTTGTAAGCCGCCATACTCTTCCACGCTTTCATCTGTTTTGCGGTGTAGAAGGATGTCTGCAACACCAGATAGTTCGAGATGTCGGGGAACTCGACTGAAGGGTAGTTTTCGAGATTGTATGACAAATCCTTCTTTCCCAGACTGTAGGGGTCGATTCCATTGCACACAGCAATCTTCTGAGTATATCTAAAGCAAGCAGTGGTTTCTAGATTACGAGCGTACCCTGATAAGTTATCGCTAGTTGTTTGCGCTACGGCAGCCATTTAGACCACCAGCTATTTCACTTCTGGTAAAACCGCTAAGAAAAGTCACGTGACTGAAACCAGCAATGACTGGGTATTTTTATCTAATCTGCATGTCTTTGAACTGTGGAGGGGAAACCAGAGCACCCGGAGGAAACCCACACAGACACGAGGAGAACATGCGCGCACACACAGGCCCCTGTTGGCTGTAAAGGCCAATTTATGCTGACAACGCAGTCCTCGCAGATGGCGTCTGCGTAGCCCCGCCCCCTTCGCAGACGCTCTGCGCGCACCTCCCAAAAATTTTGACCACCGCAGAAGCCTCGCAGACAAGAGGGCTCTGATTGGTCCACTCTACATCCGCTGTACACGCATTTCCGCTTCCCTACTTTCCCGGTTTGTTTTCACTACCGCCATTTTTAAAAACACGAGCGAAGATGGAGCAGCACGAAGAGCGGTTGATCGAGGAAGTGAGGAAGTACGTACATCTATACGACTCCAGTTCTAGTCATTATAAGTAACCGGAGGATAAACACTCCACTAACCACACCCACCAACTACTCCTAGCGATTTCGCGACTTCGCGCCCCCTTGCGTTGTGGCGGTGAATAACATTGCGCACGCCTATTACTCCCCGCTCAATGATAAATTACAACTGTCTGCGAAAGCCTTGTCGCAAGAGCATGCAGAGGCCCTAAGGTTTGTACCCAGCACCTTCTTGCTGTGAGGCAACAGTGCTAACCACTACACCACCGTGCCACCCTCTCGTACACTAAAACTGAACCTCATCTCATCTCATTATCTCTAGCCGCTTTATCCTTCTACAGGGTCGCAGGCAAGCTGGAGCCTATCCCAGCTGACTACGGGCGAAAGGCGGGGTACACCCTGGACAAGTCGCCAGGTCATCACAGGGCCGACACATAGACACAGACAACCATTCACACTCACACCTACGGTCAATTTAGAGTCACCAGTTAACCTAACCTGCATGTCTTTGGACTGTGGGGGAAACCGGAGCACCTGGAGGAAACCCACGCGGACACGGGGAGAACATGCAAACTCCGCACAGAAAGGCCCTCGCCGGCCCCGGGGCTCGAACCCAGGACCTTCTTGCTGTGAGGCGACAGCGCTAACCACTACACCACCGTGCCGCCCAACTGAACACCAGTTTTGTAGAAATATTTGTTTTCATTCTAGTGTTTCTCCATGTGTTTTTGTGTGTGGAATACAGAGCTCTTGACATGCACCAAGGTTGTTGTCATTCTCAGGTCACTCTCACTTTAATGTAATCACTCTATCCTTCTGTAGTATGACCACCATCTCTTCACCTACAGCCTGTCCTTCCATCACCCTCTGTTTTCTATTTTTATTTTATTCCTCTACTTTTAATGACCTTCAGCTTCAGAATATTGTAGAAGTGCTCTCCTTCATGGGCCGCACACTTTGCATTGGATATGTGCTGCCTCTTTTCGAGCATTGTCCCTCGAGGATACTGGGATGGATTCACGTTTTCAAACTTCGAGTGAGGAAGAGGCACAGATTAGCAACTCGACGAGCTTTCATCATTCGGGTTTTAACAAGCTATAGTGCATGCTGTCCAGCAGAGCTATATGATCAGGAATCCTGATCGCAAATATCATCAACTAGCAAAGCTGTGTGAATTAGCGTGGGTCCTGACCTGCAGTGTCCGTGTGAGAGCAGAGTGTGTGTTTAACTGTGTAATTTTCTGCAGCTGTGCAATACAGAGGGCTGAACAGTGCCTAAGAGCTCTGCACTGAAGTTCATCTGAAGTGAGTTGCTTTGAAACAAATACCTGGAGTACTACAGCACTCTTCAAATGCACAGATCTAAAGTCAAGTCTCTCCACCCCCGCATCCTCTTACTGGCCTGTTTACTCCCCACTCCACTAAGGGTTTTGTTGTACTAATGTTTTTGAGAGGTTGCAAATACGTTTGCATGATTAAAGGTGAATATTAGCATCTTTGGTATTCATGCTATATCATCGTTTGTTTCAGATTGAAGAGTAGTTTTTTTTTTTTTTGGCGTTAGCAGGTACTGCAAGCCTGCAAGCCTCAGTATCATTCCTGATTTGCATACCTATTAGTAAAAGCAATCGAGTGAGAGGCCCATGGTACATAAGACCATTGTTTTGGAGCGCTCTTGTAAAGCTGACCAACGTGCACCCTACTATTCCGACCCAATGCATACGTGAGCAGCAGACAAGCCAGAAAAAACTTCTCAGCAGGCTTTTTTTGGTATGTTTTTGTAGTTCATTTCCATATTAATGAAGGCTGAAATAAATCAGTCGGGTGCAGGATCAGGAGAGATAGGGCTCTGTGGTTTGTGGCATGTCTTGAAGGTACAAGAATGCAGCGCGTTGGGAAGAGAGTCATGTGGAGCAACGTGAACCATAAACAAAGGCGATATTAACACAAACTCTCAGGAAACATTCAGTTTTCCTTCTGTTTTATTTTTTTCTTCCAGCAGTCCTCCTGGGTAGTTTAGTTGGCCTTGTTTTGTGCTACTTTGTGGTGTCATTTTTCCCTGCTGGTAGATTTGGTGACATACGTACGTGGGTGAGTGGGATGGATGGATGGATATTCAATTTTGGTCTCCAAAACTAGTGTTCACCATTTAAAGGTGGTATGTATAAGAATTTTAGTTTAAAACATTCACTAAAATTATCGACAGAATGTGAAGAAATAACAACTTTGACGTTACGTCAAAGACGTCTAAAGGCCTCTGCATGCTCTTGTGACAAGGCTTTCACAGACAGCTTTTCGCAGACAGTTGTAATTTATCGTTGAGCGGGGAGTAATAGGCGTGCGCAATGTTATTCACCGCTACAACGCAAGGGGGCGCGAAGTTGCGAAATCGCTAGGAGTAGTTGATGGGTGTGGTTAGTGGAGTGTTTATCCTCCGGTTACTTATAATGACTAGAACTGGAGTCGTATAGATGTACGTACTTCCTCAATCAACCGCTCTTCGTGCTGCTCCATCTTCGCTCGTGTTTTTAAAAATGGCGGTAGTGAAACCAAACCGGGAAAGTAGGGAAGCGGAAGTGTGTGTACAGCGGATGTAGAGTGGACCAATCAGATCCCTCTTGTCTGCGACGCTGTCTGCGAGGCTTCTGCGGTGGTCACAATTTTTGGGAGGTGCGTGCAGAGCGTCTGCGAAGGTGGGGGGCTACGCAGACGCTATCTGCGACACCGTCTGCGAGGACTGCGTTGTCAGCATAAATTGGCCTTAATACCCTGTCCACACTAGGGATTTTGTACCGATACGAAACTACTTTCGTACCGCAACACCTGTCCACACTAGCAACTATACTGGTACTGTAGCGGTATAACTGTATCGGTACGAAACCCACAAATTTATGGGTTTCATACCGGTACAGTATCAGTACTGTAGCGCTTCACTGTAGTGTGGACAGATGAAGCAGCTCTGTATCGATACAAATATAATGCGCATGTGCAAAGTCACACACCTCAATCGATGTCTTCGCTGAATAAAATAGTGAAGAACGGAGATTCGTTTTCTTTGTTTCTTTCTCAACTGCCTCGCGCGTTTTATACGATTCGACTGAATAAATGACCACCAGAAATACAGACTGTACATTGACAACAAAAAGCACACACACGTTGTTTCATCCGCCATATTCTCGGAAGGAAGTTACTCGGTAACCACGGAAACATTTCGCGCACGCGCATTTCAACTACCGTGAAAGAAAACTGCAAACATTTCTCGCTAGTGTGGACAGATGCACTAAACTGTACCGGTATACTTTGTATCGATACAGTTATACCACTTTCGTACCGGTATAAGTGTGAACACAGCATAAGTATTGTGGTGCAGAGATATCTACTGAAGTTAGCACACTCACCAGTTAGCTTCAAGAAAGAATGTACCAAGAGATGATAGTGAGTCAGTGTAGTGTCCAGTCTGCCCTCAGGTCAACATGAGAGGAGAAGTTCTTGTGCATCACTGGTGGCTATATACACATTAGCCTCTGAGCCCAGACTGCTGAAAACTAAAGAAAAGAGAAGCAAATGGGGTGCTGCAATTTGCAGAAACTACTGGAATCCAGGCACCGAAATGTGGATTTGCGGTTAAGATTTTGTGTGTGGGTATGTTGCATTTTTGGAGTTGGGGAAAGAGAAAGAAAAGGGACCCAACTGGGAGAAACTGAATTGCAATGCCAAACACAAAACAACAATGAAAGACTGGATTGCAGAGCCTCCACCCTTTTCAGTCACGTGACCTTCGTCAACGCGACCGCCATTTTGGACATGTAGTGGACTTCGGCTCGAATCAGTTTGAATGCGAGGAAGGCGACAAATGAAAAACATAAAAGAAAAAGGAGCGAGATGCAGAAAACACCTTCACTATCCAGCGACGTAGGGCATTTACAGGGCGAGCAGAGGGAGAGGTATTTGCAAAAATTGAGGTTAGCAGGCTTAGAGAACGACGTTTACCTGCTTCCACCAGGATTGTTCACTGACGTAGGGAAGTACACGAAGCCCTCGTCTTTACCTGACTTCGGCCCACATGATCTGTATACCTATGTCGTTAAAAACCCATCGCCATACACATACACGCCAACGTCCGAGGTTCCGGAGCGTGCTCCGGCTTGCTCCAGGGGTGCTCCGGCCGAGGTTCCGGAGCGCGCTCCGGCTTGCTCCCCCTCAACTTAAGCAGCACGCTCCGGCTTGCTCCGGAGCAAGCCGGAGCGCGCTGCTTAAGTTGAGGGGGAGCAAGCCAGAGCGCGCTGCTTAATTTGAGGGGGAGCAAGCCAGAGCGCGCTGCTTAATTTGAGGGGGAGCAAGCCAGAGCGCGCTGCTTAATTTGAGGGGGAGCAAGCCGGAGCGCGCTCCGGAACCTCGGACGTTGGCTCCGGCAGCTATTTACACTGGATCCGGTGTAAATAGCTGCTGGATCATAATTACAGTAAACTAGTAAATACAGTAAAGGAAAAACTTGAGACTGAAAGGTTTTAACAGTCATCCAAATGACTGAACGTAAACATTGCTACAGTAACATACCAGCTACTTGTTGACATTAGCTAGTCAACAATAGCTACTACAGAAGAACAAAGAGGTTACAATGGGTTATTTTAACCTATTTGGTTACACACTCGCCGCCACAGAATGTTAACAGCAATGTAATGCCTTTTCTGGCTAATTTTATTCGTCTTACCTCCAACAAAGTGGTCACTACACAAGCGTTGGTATGCCGAGGGCTGCCAATCTTTCCTGTTAATGGCCGCTATCCATCTTCTCCGTCGGGATCCGATAAAATGATAAACCTTGCCTTGTTTGTTGATGGTCACTATATCCAGGTGCACAACAATATAGTGGCATGATGGAAGTCTTGCTGAAAGTAAAAACTTTCTTTGCTGCCGTTCCTCAATGCTGGCTGTGGTAAACTACTGGTAGTACATGTCCAAAATGGCGGCCGCGTTTGTCGTGACGTCACGTGAAAAGGGTCCATACCCGGACATTGTAATCTCGGTTTTAGACTGAGTGCATGCACTTCACGTGAGGTTTAAAAGTTACAGATCCATAGAAGCTCATGAACTGTTTTTCTTTTGTGGCTGTGTGGAAGATCCACTAATTGACAAGCTGGCAACTGTGAGAGCACATTCTAATGCAGGTAAGATGGCACTCCTCTTTTTGGCCCGATTATTATCCAAAATATATCATTCAAAATTAATCAGCTATGTTATTTTATTGAGTCACATGGCAGTGTGTTCAATTAGTCGTATTGTTTATTAAAAAAAAAGTTCCATAACAACCATGTCATGAACTGTAACAGTTTCAAACGAGACTGATGTGCAAGTTGCTGTGGCTGTCTTGTTGCTAACACATGAGCTAGCGCAATACTGATGTGCGAGGTCCTGATGTTGTTTCCTTGCTAAAAACTGAGCTAAGCAAGCTATAACGTATCCTATAGGCTGATGGCACACATGAAAATGATGATAAAATAGCAGTTTTAGCTTGACTGGCTCTCAGAGTCTCAGCAGTTTGGTTGAATTTTGCATATTCTTGTCCTGCTATTAGTTAGGAATACTTTTTTTAAATCACTGATGACTGTAAAGTTAGATTTTATGAGCTCAGTAGTAGATGAATTAAGATAGCCTTATGCTATAATCGGTGCGTGATAACTATAGCCTAGGTCACAACCGGACGTACGATTTTTTTGGCCATGCGATTTTTGGCGTTTCCCAAATCGCTGCATTTTTTTTTTTTTTTTGTTCGTGGAGAAAGACGCACGTTGGCCGTAAGTTTGTCTTGCAACCTGAAAAAAATGTAAGCGCCCGCAGAGTTTGACATGACAAAGAACCTCTGCGGCCGGTCTGTGGCCAGTCTACGGCTCGAAAATCAGCACGTCACACGCGCGCCCTCCGTGCGTTTCTTGTGTTTTTTGCATGTAGACCGGCTGTAGGAGCATGTACGGCTGGTTGTGACTGAGGCTACATCCACACGACAACGGCAACGAGATTTTTTTTTTTAAATATCGCGTCCACATGGGCAATGGATCAGTAAAATATCAGGTTCATATGGCAACGCAGCGCTTGCTGAAAACGATGCAATACACATGCCACACCTCTACGTGCGCTGTAAGACGGTCCCATCGGAGACACCAGAACAATAGAAGTAGACACATGCGCATAAACCCCTTCTTCTGTAGCATCAGCCACATAAAGTTTTGATTATTAATCAGTAGCGTAAAACGAAAGATGCGGAAAGAGGAATGAATGGGGGTAGATGGAAGCCAGTACGCCAACATTCTGAGATCCTCCAGAATTCTTTAATGGTCCGGAATAAATTGAATGCTACACGTTGATGGATTACTTTGTTCTTCTACGCCCTTTTTGAGGAATGTATTGTCGGACTTAAACCAACATCTGAAGAGGTGAGATTGCTCCTTTTTTTTTTCCTATTTTTGCTGGCGGGATTGTTTTTGTTTTTGGAAAGCGCACGGGCGGTGCACGATTTGGTACTGCTTCCGCAGTGTTTGGACTAAAGACTCTGCCCTAAGGGTTATTCTCACTCTCACACTCTCTCTCTCTCTCTCTCTCTCTCTCTCTCTCTCTCTCTCTCTCTCACTTTGCACCATTACACAATAAATATTCACAGTGAAAATATTTTGTAAGCGCGTTTCATGAACCAAGTTATAGGATTTGTTGACAACTCGCATCGAGTTTGTTACACTTCTACCCGGCGTGAAGCACTGACAGTCATGTGGTTGTGACGTCATCGTAAACAAATCCGTTCTACTCATCCAGACGACTTCGCAACAGTGCCGTTGCCAGATTTTTTCACTCTGGAACCCGTTCTCAAAAGATTTCGTTTTGGGGCACCCAAAACGCCGGTGCCGTGTGGATGACAGGCCTAAACGCTAAACAATTTTGTCAGATTCACCTGAATCCGTTGCCGTGTGGACAGGGCCTGAGGCTTATGAGAGTGGTGGTGGTGCATTTTGAGGGGATGGGGGAGGAGGGGTGGGCATTTCCTTGTTTCTTATGATAGGGATGGACAGCCCAACTTTTTGGTGATATCCTGCTCACTCTTTGTTTAGAGTGTGGAAATATGAATTCGCCAGCTGGCCAGTTCTTACACATTGCACTTTTTAAAGATGTCAAATTTCACTTAAATAAAAATATTCATACATGAAGCGTTATTTGTATGCTCAGATTTATTTTTTTTGTCTTGCCTGTTTTATGGGTATACAGCAAAACCTACAATCACTTCCACACAAACAAAACATACAGCCATAACAGTTATTCAGCTCTTATTTACTGTGCGCTTCCCCCCCCCAAAACATATTTGGCAGTGTGCATTTCTGTCCTCCAAAAGCACTCCACAGGCAGGCGTTCATGCTGATTGTCCTCTCCAGGACTCTGTACTGAGAGCCATCCAGTGTAGTACATAAACAAATCAATCAACAGATACTCTGTTTAAGTGCCTAAATGCTACTGCAAATGTTTACACAATGCAAAGCATTAGAGCACTTAACCAAAACACACCCGCTCACGTCTTCCACGGCTGTAGAAGTGATACTCAATGCAAAACCCTCTGAATCTTAATATTAACTTACACACATACACACGTGTGTATGTGTGTGTTGTGTATATTTTGGACCTAAGTTTCGCAAATCATACACACACACGGTCACAGAATTTTTTTTCTTCTTTTCTTATCATGGCCTTCTGTAAACAAACGAATTGCCTCAAGTGACAACAAAAGAAACACAATACAACGGTTGGGATTTTGGATTTTGTTTTTTCCACAAAAAGTAAACCAACATTCAGAATCCAGGAAATCTCACAGTTTACAAAGGGCATTAATGGTGATATTGGTTAGAATGTGACGAAATATGCTGTAGGTATTTTATTTTTGTTTTAAATTTTTATTTTTAAAAATTGTTTGCCTGGCCCCGGTGGTGTAGTGGTTAGCGCTGTTGCCTCACAGCAAGAAGGTCCGGGTTTGAGCCCCGGGGCCGGCGAGGGCCTTTCTGTGTGGAGTTTGCATGTTCTCCCCGTGTCTGCGTGGGTTTCCTCCGGGTGCTCCGGTTTCCCCCACAGTCCAAAGACATGCAGGTTAGGTTAACTGGTGACTCTAAGGCTACATCCACACGACAACGGCAACGAGATGTTATTTAAAAAAATATCACGTCCACATGGGCAACGATCAGTAAAATATCAGGTCCATATGGCAACGCAACGCTTGCTGAAAACGATGCAATACACATGCCACACCTCTAGGGGCGCTGTAAGACGGTCCCTTCGGAGACACCAGAACAATAGAAGTAAGGACGCATGCGCATAAACTATTATGCGCGAGACTTCATATTAGCCACAAAGTCAGAAAAATCTGTTCGTAAAATTACGTTATAATGACCAAATACAATGAAAAGTATTTTTCCAGTCTCACCTGTGAAAGGTAATCCCATGTGATCTCGTCTGGATGGTAAACCTGTTGGTACAGTTAAACACAGCACATGAATGAGGCATCTTTATTCTCCGCTTTGACCCGTCCAATATGGCGGCGAGGATGACGTATGATTCTACGCGGAAGGCGGCGTCTTTAATGGTCCGGAATAAATTGAATGCTACACGTTGATGGATTAATTTGTTCTTCTACGCCCTTTTTGAGGAATGTATTGTAGGACTTAAACCAACATCTGAAGAGGTGAGATCGCTCCTTTTTTTCCCTATTTTTGCTGGCGGGATTGACTCTGCCCTAAGGGCTATTCTCTCTCTCTCTCTCTCTCTCTCTCTCTCTCTCTCTCTCTCACTTTGCACCATTACACAATAAATATTCACAGTGAAAATATTTTGTAAGCGTTTTTCATGAACCAAGTTATAGGATTTGTTGACAACTCGCATTGAGTTCGTTACACTTCTACCCGGCGTGAAGCACTGACAGTCATGTGGTTGTGACATCATCGTAAACAAATCCGTTCTACTCATCCAGACGACTTCGCAACGGCAACGTTGCCAGATCTTTCCACTCTGGAACCCGTTCTCAAAAGATTGCGTTTTGGGGCACCCAAAACGCCGGTGCTGTGTGGACAGGGCCTAAATTGACCGTAGGTGTGAATGTGAGTGTGAATGGTTGTCTGTGTCTATGTGTCAGCCCTGTGATGACCTGGCGACTTGTCCAGGGTGTACCCCGCCTTTCGCCCGTAGTCAGCTGGGATAGGATCCAGCTTGCCTGCGACCCTGTAGAACAGGATAAAGCGGCTAGAGATAATGAGATGAGATGTTTGCCTGGCCCACTCCTGCGCTCTCTGGCTCTCTCTGATGAGCAACAGTGACTACGTTTACATGCACGTCCAAATCGAGCTGCTGTTGGTAATCGAGCAAAGGGTCCCAGCAGGGGTGCCAGAGAAATCCAATCCTACATGCACAAGTGAAATCGGGCTATTGTGCAAGGTGCATTGTGCACCCGAGCCACACGTGGCGCTACACGCCCCATCGTGTTGGTACACTTCCGGTTGTCGTCATGAAGAAGAGCTATAGTGTTGCCAGATACTGCTGACGTTTTCCAGCCCAAAACATGTTCAAATCCGCTAAAATGCACTTAAAACCCCCAATCTGGCAACACTAGGTTCCGTGTTCAATCTGTTCGGCTTGCTCTAACAGACTATGGCTACAAACTGTCCGGCGCAGACCACTGTTTTGTAAGACAACTTATTTTGCACAATAATATTTTTCTAAAGTCCATTTTTTGCTTACAAAAAAATATATTTTTTTTGCTTACAATTTAACTTATGTCTTAATAAACACACAAAAAGTTCAGCTGTTTTGTTTTTATTGACATTCTTCAGATGTTGGACACATATATATATATATATATATACACACACAAATACAATGACTTGTTTATGTACACAATTCACAGCTATGCAACAGCTGTACAGATGTATTTGGTGATACAGTAAGTGAGCTAAATTTTAACAGTGCAAACAATGCCACAAAAAGAAAAGATTCATGCCGTTGTCATGATTCGTTGTCATGCCGACCGAGGCTGTTGTGTTTCCCGCTTGTGGTCTCGTCACTCGTCACTTCCGGAAGTAGCTCGACAACTAGCTCGATAGGGTATACATGCGCAAAATAGCTCGGCAGAAATCGCATAAACTAGGTCGTGTAGCTCGATTCCGAGAAATCAAGTTCGGTTCAATTTCAGCCGAATTAAGGTGTATACATGGCATTTTGAACTTCGATTTCAGTCGAGCAACGGCAGAAATTCGATTCTCTCCATGTGCATGTAAACGTAGTGAGTGACAATGTCAGCAGTGTAGACATTAGAAAACCAACGTATAAAGGCATTATAGCAAAATGTGCTGTTAAATATTCCTAAACATTTTACGTCACATTTACACTCCAGCTGAGTTTTTGTGATGAATGCAATTCCCAGCTGCACAGCTGATAATATTTTTATTATGCCCTTCCATACTCTCCTTCAAGCGGCTTTTCTTGTCTTTTTTTTTTTTTTTTTTTTTAGCCAGACAGTTTGGGACGATTCAATTATTTATCATGATATTTTAAAATGGAAAATCTCTATTCGGGTAAAATCAGTACTGCACAATGTATCATTGTCTTGCTGAGTGAGAGCTTGTTGTAAAAGAATTTATTTATACATTTATTATTCGGGGTCTAACGGGGTTCCACTATCTGTATCTGTAGTGCTCCAGATGTTTACAGTACGGGGATGGTAACGATGGCTACATTTAAACAGTCTAAAATATGAAACTTTTTTTTTTACCCACATAATTCCATATATGTTCCATATGTTATTTGATAGTTTTGATGGCTTCAGTATTGTTCTACAATGTAGAAAATAGTCAAAATGTAGAAAACAGTTTTGGGTGTCCAAGCTGTTGACTGGTACTGATCTGTATTCAGTTTTTAAACCTGAATTGAGTGCAGCCTAACTGTGAAAGAGTTTCTTCTTTAAATATAACTCTTCACAGGACAGACTTTTAAAATCCTGCTTGCACAGATGTTATTTTAGTTCGTACCAGCTGGTGATTTCTAACAAATTTAGTTTGTTCCGTTTCCCAAAATCTAAACAAATAATAGACTAATTTAAATCACCGTGATCCTGACCAGGCAGTTACTAAGGATGACTGAATGAATCTACTGAATGCATATTTCACAATCACACGAATGAACGTGCTCTTTCTTTGACCCATGGGCTTCGTATCTCACTGCTTTCTTGTGAGTTTCATATCTGACCTCTCACTCACATGAAAGTTTAGTCTCGAGATACAATGCGAGCCTTTCTGCCAAGCTTTCTAAAAAAACAAGAGTACACCTCCTATTCATATCTGTATTTATATCTGTTTCGAATAAATTATCTATTTATTATGAATAATGTGCTCATATTTGGCTACATCCCTAATTTATATATCACTTGCAGCAAAAGCCAAGAACAATAACCAGGAGGATAAACTTATCCAGCAGCAGACATCACCTCACAGAGATGTTGGTTCACTACGCGGCTTTGTTTTGCACTATTTTGGTTATTTTGGATTCGAACAGGATTCGGGTGATGCTAAGAAGCTGAGCAGGGTTTCCTGTGTCGGGACTAGAGAGAGACAAACAACCTGCATCCCATCCGCTGCTACACAATCACAGCGGAATCGCTCTGATTTTTCTCTCGCACGACACACCGATCAGCCTCACAAGTCCCTCACGTCTGACTTCTAACCTACTGCAGACCCAAGACTGCACAGTCTAAACTTTTTCACAGCTGTGATTGTAGAATATTTCCAAGCTAACTCATTGAGTTGCTTTGGCTTGTTTGCTCATCTCACTTGTGCTTTTATTGAGTCTGCATCATTAAATAATAAGCCCTTGATCCCCAAAGATAGATTTGAAAAGTTCGAAAAGGAAACAGTCTTCATGACTTCAATTACAGGGACTCTGTGCTTGCTAAGAGCTGTTATACAAGCCAGCGACAGCCTTGCAGGAGCAGGAGGAGGAAACTTTAATCTCAGCTGAACTGCACCTTTTGGAAAAGGCATCGTGGCAGCAGTTTAAAGAATTAACGTGCGAAAAAACAACAGGCCTGTGTTTATTAGCCTGGTCTGTTCAGCTCTGTGTCGGACTCGGACTCTCCTGAAGGTGGCAGCAGTTACTACTTTTCATCCATCCATCCATTTATTTATTTATTTATTTATTTATTTGGGAAAAAAAAAAAAAAAAATCATTCTCCATGCAAATGTAGTTTTACTTTAGTTACATCCAAGCCCACACAGCGCCATCCTACATGTGTCAGAAATACCAGAGGTGGCTTACTATTTCTGAAGCAATATTTCGTGCGGTAATATAGGGCTCCAGCCACATTCAAGTCTTTGGCAGTTCAGAGACAGCAATTCTTAAGATGTGTTTATTTCTGTACAGTGTGTCTTAATGTGAAGACTTTCACTTGCAAATGCAGTTACTTTTCTATTGCTTTGTTGGAATTGTGTGTGGACGCAGGCATTCCTCTTCTGTTTATGAAAATCATATAAAACACTTTTGTTGCTCTAAACCATGTAAGTAGTTTTCCGTTTGAGGAAGTTGTTATTTTTGGTGTTGCAAGTTGGACAGATCAGACAGAGGGCTATATGTGTGCGCACGTGTGTGTGTGTGTTATAGCTTCGTGGGGACCAGCAGGATAGGAATACGTGATAGTTTTGACCTTGTGGGGACATTTAGCTGGTTGATAGGAAGAAGAAAAAAAACTGCAGCTTTTATTTAAAAAGCTAAAAGAGCCGAAAGGTTTCTTACTGGTTACTGAGATTAACCAAACAGCATGGTTAGTCAGAGCTAGCTCTAGGAGTTGCTCCAGGAATCAGACTGTGTTTTACATTTCCCTTTAAACTTTCCCAGGACAGAGTAATCACTTTAATTGTCGTCCATGTCATTTAAAAAAAAAAATCTTGGCAATGATTTTTATGCTGTTTAACCAGTAAAAACCTACCTAAAGATTAATGTCTTATTGC
This sequence comes from Neoarius graeffei, assembly GCF_027579695.1. Lineage (NCBI taxonomy): Eukaryota > Metazoa > Chordata > Actinopteri > Siluriformes > Ariidae > Neoarius > Neoarius graeffei. The sequence goes on along the minus strand of NC_083575.1, from coordinate 39,794,060 downwards.
TGTATATTAGGGCATGTTTACATGTCATTTCATTTGTGACAGATTATTTAGAAATTTAAATTAGGTTCATTTTGCACAACATGTGATGTAATCTGAAAAAGAGCACCATGCTTGTTTGTTTAGATAATTGCGACAATGTGCATTTGAATTTTGCTGCAGTTACACAATAGCGCCAGACAAATTAGGCTTTATACAAATCTGCGATTAAAGGAAAGTATTTTTTTTAAAAAATGCTTTAATCTGACAGTATGAATACAGAAGTTGGAAATGATATTGGTATTTTTTCCATTGCATTTAATAGATTATTGGTTTAGATTTTTCCTCTTTTTTTACCCAATGGCTCATACAGAGTGCATTGTCCAGTGATACCATACAATTATGCAAATGTAAAAGGGAAGTAGAGTAGCCTGCTGTATGCACACGTGTTGCTGGAAAGAAATTCACAGTTGATTGGTAAGAGTAATGCTGTTGTAATTTGATAGATGGGTTTTGCCAAGATACTAAAAAACAACAACAACAGATGATCATTTTGCTGGTTAATTTGATAGTGAACAGAGATAAACTGGGGATATTCAGAAAGATTTAAAAAGCTGTATCTGTGGATATCTGAGCAATTAGCAACCATTGAAGTTGGCATGCAGCGCTTCACCTAATTCATGAAACTGAGTTCACCACTGATCTTCCCACTATATTTTTGAAAAATGAAGAAAATTCTTGCCAGAAAGGTGCAATATTTATTTTCCTATTCTTCATCACCTTAAATATGTTTTTTGTTAAATAATAATGAAAAAAACCTTTTATTTCATTTTCTTAATAACAAAGTATAATGAATCATTATTTGCCCACATATATAAAGGTTGGAGTAAAAGATAACCTATTAACTAAAATATTACTGTTATTAAAAAAGAAAAACAAAATAATAGGCCTTTTCTTAATCAATTTTTATGAACATTTCTACCTTTATTTGCTTCTTTTTCCTTTAGTTTTTGGCAGTCTGTAAAAACATAGCTCCAATTTATTGTTAATTTTATTTATACAGTCAATCTCACAACAGCGCTTTCAAATTTTAGATGTTTGTGTGTTTTCACGACATTAGGGTTGTGTTACTTCTGCTTAGAGTGAAGTCGCATGCATTCCTGCTTATTGTACATTACAGCGAGGAAAAACTCAGCCTGATATATTTTTATTTCATTGATTTGAATCATCCTAAATTTGTACTGTGGTTTATCATCACATGATATATCATATCATTACAAGCCTACATCTAAAAGATAACATACAAGCAGCCAGTTATTGCGTAAGGAATAAAATACGGCGGTTTAATTATTTACAAATAACAGCACGGAACAAAGTGTTTTATTCCTCCAATACCATAATGCTGATAATTTTATTTTTAATTGTTAAAGAATGACACGTTTTATCCACTTAGTTATAGTTCTTGTTGTGGAACGTCCATGAAACATCTGAAGATAATAAGACAAAACTGCAGCCTGACGTTACCTAGAAACTACAAAGCTCTCTATTCTGAAGCCTCTCCTGTGACTGTTACAAATCGCTGATGCTGGAGACTCCTTCCATAAACGCTCCTCGCGTCAACATTTTTTAGATCTGTTTACAAGTCCATGTAGAAGTTGTTACTATAGAAACAACGATGTACAAGAATAAGAGCATGAATATAAATCTGTGCTGTTAAAGAAAATGAATCAACACCTTCCGATTCATCAAGTTCGAGAATTCAACAATGCTGTGTTATGATTCAGAGTAAGTGCTTCTTTGTGTATGTCAGACGCACTGTCTTTTTGCCTCTCTTTCTCAATCTGAATGCCCTCAACAGCTTTATGCTCTTCAGTGCCCTCTGAGATGTGTCACGATTTCTTGTGCCCTCTTGCTCTTGGCTCCCTCCGGTCACAGGAATGTTGCCAGTATAATCCACAGCTTCAGCCCCTGTTGCCACAGAAACATCAATAATATCCTTGCTTGACAGCATCTTAGTGCATTAAAGTGGTCATATGGAGTCTCTGTCTCTCTTTCTCTGTAATGCACTTCTCTGTAAAGCCTGGGATAAAATAGCATGGTGCCGCTGTGTACAGCGAGAGAATTAGAGAAGCCCAGAAGAGACGCAGGGATTGCGATGGCTCATGTTCTCAGTGCCTGTCCTTTTCTAACTGAAACGGATGTCACACACTTATGCACATTTATTTTGTATGATAACCACAGATATGGTGAGACTCAGTCTCTCACAGCTCAGTGTGAAAGGAAACAGCTCTGTCATGGAGTGAAATAAATTGTTCCGTCGTTTATCAGCTTTGAAAACAAAGTTGTGAGACAAATCCATTAACACATCGATACTAAGCAGTTTAATATACCCGTGTTTGTGGAGGGACACACAATAAACATTTATTATTTTTTTTAATTTATATATTTAATAACTTTTGATTTTATTGCATAATTCATTACTAAGATAAAAAAAAAAGTGACACGTATTTCAATTAAATTAATTCAGTCGCTATTCTGGAAAGTTGAAAGGGAAATGTAAAACACTGCCTGTTTTTCTGTACCGGCTTGATTCCTGGAGTGAATCCTAGAGCTAGCTATAACACAAATTTTATTGGGGCAACACACACACACACACACACACACACACACACACACACACACACACACACACACAAGTATTTTGGCATCTCGTCAGGTTGATAATTTCAGTGAACATTATTAGAGATGGATGACTCCTCAGCAATTTCTCTTTTTAAAACACATACGCACACAGTGCTGTGCACACTGCCTGACCTGTTTTTACTGAATGTGATCCTGGTATTTTCAGGTCTATCTGGACTGATCTTTTCAAATCAGACCTGAATCACTTTTGTTTGTGATTCTAGATCAGATACATATTCAGTATTTAGAGCATGACATGATTCACTATAGTTACAAACACAAAATATTCCAATTTTTGCCCTTATTCGGAAAAAGACAATATTCCCACTAAGCTGTTTACATAGCTGATGAAAATGAATATTTCACTAATATTTGCTTATACATACAGCCGTGCATACTCCGATTGTCTAGTGTACAACGCACAGAGCTGACCGCAAACAGGCAAGAGGCCGTGGGTCACAAACTACCGTAAAACCCCCAACTGAGCCATATATTCCGAATGCTCCATATACATGTCCAATGAACGCTCCTAAAGCCCTAGTAACATCGATAGGTCTTAATCGGAAAATGTTAAATGCAGAATAGAGCCAAATTTGGTAACTCCAAACAGAACGTCCTGTTTACAACTCCGATTCCAACAAAGTTGGGATGGTTCTGAGTGGCACAACAGAAAAGCATTTGCTCTATCATCCGGGAGCCTGAGAGACAAATTGGCCTGTGTTCTCAGATAGGGAGGAGTGGCATACTCTCTCTCCCCTGTCAATTACAGTGACACTAGCCAGTCATGGGCATCGATGAATTCATGCATACAGAAGTGGGTGGATAGCACTTTCTTCCAATTTTGTTACACCCCACCACAACGTTGCATCAGGAGCAGCTAAAAAAGTTACAATTGACTAAAAAGACAAAATATTTAATGTTCAAACTAATGAAATCTATTTTATCTTGTAAATATGCACTCATTCTGAATTTGATGCCTGCAACACATTCCAAAAAAGTTGCATGTTTACCACTGTGTTACGTCAGCTTTGCTTTTAACAACACTCGGTAAGCATTTGGGAACTGAGGACACTAAATGTTGAAGTTTTGAAAGTGAAATTCTTTCCCGTTCATGCTTGTTATATGACTTCAGTTGCTCAACAGTCGGAGATCTCCTTTGTCGTATTTTGCACTTCATAATGTGCCACACATTTGAATGGCAGGCAGGCCAGTTTAGCACCTGCACTCTTTTACTATGAAGCCGCACTGTTGTAACACGTGCAGGATGTGGCTTGGCGTTGTCTTTCTGGAACAAACAGGCATCCGTGAAAAAGACGTCGCCTGGATGGCAGCACATGTTGCTTCAAAACCTGTATGTACCTGTATGTTTACTTCATGTGTAAGTTACCCATGCTATGGGTGCTAACATTGTTTTCATTTACATTTTACACAGTGTCCCAATTCTTTTGGAATTAGGGTTGCACATGATCTGTATCAGATTCTGAAGATTATCATATTCGGAATAATAGTGGAATATTGGTGTGGATGTAAACGTGCTAGATCAGAAGGTCAGATCGGAATCATCGTTTGCTATCAGCAGCCTGGCAGGAACATAATGGAGGACAGTAATAGCAGTGTCTGGCAGCACGGTGGTGCAGTGGTTCACACTGTTGCCTCACAACAAGAAGGTTCTGGGTTCAAACCTTACGGCTGACTGTGGCCTTTCTGTTTGGAGTTTGCATGTTCTCCCCATGTCTGCGTGGGTTTCCTCCGGGTGTTCCGGTTTCCCCCACAATCCAAAGGCATGCAGGTTAGGTAATAATACTCAGCCACAGGGATTATACAAGCTAGTGCGTGCTTGGCGCCAGTCCTAAGCCCGGTTAGATCGGGGAGGGTTGCATCAAGAAGGGCATCTGGTGTAAAACCTACGCCAAATCAAATATGTGAAACAGGTCCGCTGTGGCGAGCCCTAAAAGGAGCAGCCGAAAGAAGACGACGACAACAGTAATAGCAGTGTCTATATTCCGTGGAAGAATGGGGAAATTGGTGATTTACTTGATGTTTAGGGGAATTAATCGCTTGATTAATCAAAATGACAGTGTGGCCATAACCAAACGTGGCTAAGATGCCAAAGCAGTGTCGTCCATGAGAAACACTCCACGCTGTGCTCCTGCTATTGCTGGCTCTTCTTCCATACCCACACATTTCTCAGCAGAACTGGGCCAGCAGTAACTGCAAAACAGTAAAAGATATCCGTCTGGCTCTTTTCTTTTTCACCTTCTTGATCTGATCGTGTACAACTGCTTGCAGAGCAGATTGTGATGCAGGTTTGGACTTACTGCTAGTGCATTTTCTTTCTTTCTTTCTTTCTTTCTTTCTTTCTTTCTTTCTTTCTTTCTTTCTTTCTTTCTTTCTTTCTTTCTTTCTTTCTTTCTTTCTTTCTTTCTTTCTTTCTTTCTTTCTTTCTTTCTTTCTTTCTTTCTTTCTTTCTTTCTTTCTTTCTTTCTTTCGCTTCTACTATAATGGATTGTCTCACAAGTATGACGTATTTGCGTTCCTGACGCACGTTAATCATGATATTGATGTGCGCATGCAGGACATTTCAGGGGACAGATGCTTTCACATGGGATGCTTGTAGTTACGATTGTGAACTGGCAAATTCTGCCACTCAGAACTGTGCACTGAAGCTTATAAAGCAGCCTACATTTTCATCAGGCACCAGAATTTGCCCAGTGATGATACATTGTTGGTACGTTGTAATTTCAGTAACGTTATACAGCATACTTGATAATCTTTGTTTCTTCAGTTATGACTACACACAGTCACATACTTGCACAACACACTAACAACTGCTCAGAGGCCTCCACTCCAACATTCATCACTCAGAGTGCATGCATGCATTTCCCCAGAGCGCACACACTTCCCTCTAGTGTGTGTTATTACAGTATCTGCTCACTGATAATCACAAACGAACACACACACTCTGTGGGGAGTGCGTTCAAGCTGGTGGAAGCCATCACTGCAGCCAAATTATTCTGATTGGACCCCTGATTTCCGACTACCTCTCATCAGAGCCAGAGGTCCCTCGCTCCCTACTCAGCTTTAATCAAATGATTTGATTTCACCTTATGCTTCCCCCCTAGTGATACAATCTCTCAGACGGTGTGCTTCTCTGTCCCTGATGAGACAACCCACTTCATCTCCATCCAGAACTACAACACCAGGATGGAGCGATCAGAGGAGTTGCGCATCCCGCAACAGCAAGACCGTGATTTCTCCTGAAGGAAATGTTAGTGGAATGATGTGTGTGTTTGTCTGTAGGTGAAACAGCAGTGTATACGTTTGTTTTGTATTTTTTTTTCCTCCTCTGAGCATGCTTTAATGAACATATGTGCTTAACATGATTCTGTGGAGTGTCCCAAAAGCCTCCATACATAGGGGAAATTAACACTGTTCACAAAATATAACTTTAGTTAAAAAAAAAAAAACACTACGTGATTGCTTTCTAAGCATAAGGATTTATCTCTCCCAGTCATGATGAACTTGGGTTAACACATCTGGTATTATGCATGTAATTGTACTTCGACTGTGTTCTTTTAAATGATCATTGTGTTGTAGCCATGAGAATGATTTCAAAACTTTTTTTTTTTTTTGGTCAAGGCATACTTAAAGGCTCTTGGATAATATATAAGAGCAGTATATATAACACACTCACCAGCCACTTTAATAGGAGCCTGTTCTTGATCCTAAGATTCCTGTTCTTGGCTGGCAGGAGTGGAACCCAATGTGTACTTCTGCTGTTGCATGCTGAGATGCTTTTCTGATCACACTGTAAAAAAAAAAATTAGTCAAGCCAACTTAAAAATGTAACGCAACCTGCTGCCAAAGGATTTTGAGTAAACTCAACTCCGGGCCAAATAGTTGTGCTGACTTGCTCTTTTAAGTCGACACAGATGAGTATTTTATGTTGCCTTACTTTATTTAGCAAGTTCAGTGCATTCAAATTGTGATGTTGAAATAAATTGAAATAATCATTCCAATTAACTTGGAAAAGCAAGTTGGCACAAAAAACATTATCCTAAATTTTTTTTTTTTTTTTTTGGGGGGGGGGGGCCTTTTCCACCTTTATTGAATAGGACAGTGTAGAGACAGGAAATGAACGGGAGAGAGACGGGGAGGGATCGGGAAATGACCTTAGATCAGAATCGAACCCAGGTCCCCGGATTTATGGTATGGCGCCTTATCCACCTGAGCCACGACATCCCAAAATGTTCTTTTAAGTTCACACAGAAGAGTATTTTATGTTGAGTTGACTTGACTTGCCTTTAGAAGTTCAGTCCAACAAATTGTTTAGTTGAAATAAATTGAAATAATAATGCCAATTAACTTAGAAGAGCAAGTTGGCACATCATGGTTCTAAGTTGAGTTTACTCAAAATCCTTTGGCAGCAGGTTGCGTTACATTTTTAAGTTGGCTTCACTTTTTTTTTTACAATGATTTAGTGTGCATTACATTTTTTTAGTTAACACAAACCTCTCAACACTTAAGTTCTACTTCACTTTGCCTATTATTACACAAACAGAAACAAATACCGACATACAAGGAGGGAATTCCCTGGCCTCTGTTGAGGAAAGCTTAGTCTAGACTCCTATGGAGCACTTGCATGTGACGTCACAGCCGATCCAGATTGTGACAGACGCCATCTTGTCGGTCAAACGCCATATTTCCGCCTTCTACTTCTGATTTTACTTCTACCTTTTCTTCTGGAAAACCCTACTATATACAATTCTACTACAACGGCTGCGGCTACAAGCTCTCCCTACCTGTGCATGTTTATGTTTTTTGTGTGTATTTTTGCGTGTTGTTCGTCTGTACCGGACTTCAATATCCACTACAACCGTATGGACTTACTGGACATTGGTTTCCAGCAGAAAATGATGGTTTGTAGCGATTTCCATCGCATGCACAACATTCCGGACGAGGTAGCGAGATCAGCGGGGTCTCTGTGGATTGTTATCGGAAGCAAAGCGAAGGAGGCGGCGTCGGGAGCGGAAGCAAAAGCGAGGCTGCAGGCAGAGCCGGCCTGTTGACTAAGCTCAGAGAACAGCCACTCAAATCTCCACTGCTAAGCCTCTATCTCTCCAACACCAGATCCATGGTAAACAAGACGGACGATTTGGAATTACAGCTGGAATTACCTTATTCTATAATCGGCTGGTCAGTGCTATACTCAATACTTAAGTGACTTACCCATCCAATGAGGATAGTTTTTTTCTTGTTTACAAGATGCCGCATCTGAGTCGCTGATAAATCCTGAATTTCTGTAAAGATAACTGTCCAGAGATTTATAAGCACGCAGTGCTTCACCACTGAACAGCGAGGGAAAGTTAATGAGGTAATTATACACATCTGGGTATTCTGCTGGCAGTTCAACATCCACTGACATGGTCGTGAAAACTCCATCCGGAAAGCCATAAGGGTCACTAATCTGTAGATCGTTTATTTTAGACATATATCTAGTTATCTGTTCATTAGAAAAATGAGCCGTGTAGTCCGTCGGTTGAAATTGATTCATTCTGTACACGAGTGCAGCAGTATTCAGCAGTGTTTTTTACCTACAAGATGGCGGCTGTGTACTTTCCGGTCACGTGACTGCAAGATCTCTATACAACGTCTCGTGTCAGTTTCCACAGACTTCTCACTCCACCCGACCGTTGGAACTTGTGAAGTGCGCATGCGCAGTGGCATCGGTTAAGGGGTGTCGATCAGCACTTGAACATATAAGTTCACTTAACTTAATTTTCCAATTCCTATGAACTTGTGGCAAAGGAAAGGCATCTCAACTAATTTTTTTTTTTTTAGTTTACTTGAACAATTAGAAGGGAAATTTGTTCATTCAACTTAGAATCCTTTTATTCACTCAACAATTTTGCAAGTTACATTTTTTACAGTGCACCACGGTTGTAAAGAGTGATTATATGAGTTACTATATCCTTCCTGGCAGCTCAAACCAATCTGGCCATTTTCCTCTGACCTCTCTTGTCAACAAGGGGTTTCCACTCATTGTTGCTCACTCAATGTTTTTTGTTTTTGGCACCATTCTGTATAAACTCTAGAGACTGTGTGTGCAAACCCCAGGAGATCAGCAGTTTCTGAAATACTTAAACCAGTCCATCTGGCACCAACAACCACGCCAAGGTGAAAGTTACACTTTGAGATCACAATTTTTCCCATTCTGATGTTTGAAGCGAACATTAACTGAAGCTCTTGATTTGTATCGGCATGATTTTATGCATCGTGCTGCTGTCAAGAGATTGGCTGATTAGAGAACTGCAGGTGTATGGGTGTTTCTAATAAAGTGGCCAGTGTGTGTGGGTATATATATTGCTGGGTTTCAATCACGTGACTTTTCTTAGCAATTTTACTGGAAGTGAAATAGCTGGTGGTCTAAACGGCTGCCGTAGTGCAAACAACTAGCGATAACTTATCAGAGTACGCTCGTAATCTAGAAGCCACTGCTGGCTTTAGAGATATTCAGAAGATTGCTGTGTGCAATGGAATCGACCCCTACAGTCTGGGAAAGAAGGATTTGTCATATGATCTCGAAAACTCCCCTTCAGTCGAGTTCCCCGACACCTCGAACTATCTGGTGTTGCAGACGTCCTTCTACACCGCAAAACAGATGAAAGCATGGAAGAGTATGGAGGCTTACAACTTTTCTGTATCTGGCTGGGTAAAGGACCTCGGTATCAAGTCGCTGCCGAATGAATCCTGTATTGTTTTTGCTCGTGTAAGGTTTTTTTTTTAAGCTTTTCGTTCGTGTCTTTACAACGAAGCGCTGCAAGTTGAAGTGAAAATAAACAACAGTTCGCTTGATTCTCACTTGTGTTGGCTCTTATCTCTCAGGTAAATCATTCACAAAGACCATCAGAAACCCCTTTAAAGACCTGGATCTTAGTTAAACGAGACGGAGAAGTGATCACCGCGCATTGTAACTGTACGGCTGGGTAAGAATTTTGTCATGACCTTCATGCGTATGGACTTTGTGAGGAATGAACAAAGAAACAGCTGGGGACTTTAGCTCTTCGTGACTAAAAAAAAAAAAAAAATACCGTAAAATAATGACACACAGCAAGAAAAGTACTTGGAAAACACTAAGGTCATAGCTGAGAAGGAGATACAAACCTTTCACCAAGTGATCACTACAAACTCCAGCATGCTTCGACTCGGCTCCCTTTGATTTCAGCAAGAGGTTCAAAAGCCACCTTTCTCAATGTCTTTTTGTGAAATCCTGTGTTTGTTCACCCTTTTTTATTAGTTCACGGGGAACCCTGAAGGAACTTTTATCAGTTTCATGCTTTGATCGATTCGAATAACCTAAAACAACGCAAGTGTGAGGCATTTTTCATGCAAGCAATGCACCTTCCTCATACTGTACAAATGCTTTGTCAACTGAGCTTTGGTAGACCACCAGCTAAAGTTCTGAATAACTAATGAGGTGGATGTGACGTCACGTGAAACCCAGCTATATGGTACAAAACGTCATATATATAATATAGACACTTTAACCTCCTAAGGCCCAAGCTGTTTTTTTTTTTTTACATGCATTTTTTATTTCTCTTTGCTATTTGGGCTTATTAGAACCTGATTAGAATAAAAACTAAGCATCATCTTTTGATAAGATGTACTTTTAGAGAAAAAGTGTGTCCACATATGTGGATTCTTGTTCCGAATTTCCATAAAGTGCTGTCCACGCATGTGACCGCTAAGCCCTAGGAGGTTAATATTAGATTTTAGAGTTGTTATTATTATACTTTAAAATTTTAATACTGTTCCATTCTTAGATCCAGCATCTCTCAGAAATGCATGTAGACATCCTCAGGTTTTCTTTCCAGGAGTGGTCGACCAACAGAGATCACTCCAAGAGCAAGGCATGTAATAGTCCACGAGGTCACAAAGGACCCCAGGGTAACTTCAAAGCAACTAAAGCCTTCTCTCACATTGGCTAATGTTCATGAGTCCACCATCAGGAGAACACTGAACAACAATGCCAGGAGAAAGGGTTGCCAGGAGAAAGCTACTGCTCTCCAAAAAGAACACTGCTGCCCAAATATAGTTTGCTAAAGATCACGTGCACAAGCCAGAAGGCTATTGGAAAAATTTAGTGGACGGATGAGAACAAAAAAGAACTTTTTGGTTTAAATGAGAAGCGTTGTTTTTGAAGAAAAGAAAACTCCTCATTCAAGCAGAAGAACCTTATCCCATCTGTGAAACATGGAGATGGTAGCATCATGGTTTGTGCTTGTTTTGCTGCATCTTTGACAGGATGACTTGCCATCATTGATGAAACAATGAATTCTAAATTATTCCAGCGAGTTCTAAAGGAAATTGTCGGGATATTAATTAGGGATTTATGTTTACATCTGGATTACTCTCAAGATGCTTTATAAGCAATGTCTATTGTTAAAAGTGCTATACAAAAAAAGATGGATTGAATTGAATTCAACTCTAAAATCTGATCGAGATCTTGTATGAAAAAATGGAGAAATGGGATCGGCTAGGGGATCCTAAAGCCTGGCCATGTATGCGTACAAGGGTTTTTAGTTAGTTAGATAGATAGATAGATAGATAGATAGATAGATAGATAGATAGATAGATAGATAGATAGATAGATAGTATCTATCTATCTATCTAATTTTTTTTTTTTTTTTGTGTGCGTGTAGTTTGTCACTTTTGCTAAACTAAGGGAAAAAGTAAAAGGTGCCCAAGGTGTGAAACTGGTCAAATGATAATTAAACGTTAGTTAATTATTAATCCCTATTATGTTATTGGGGGGGCGGCACAGTGGTGTAGTGGTTAGCGCTGTCGCCTCACAGCAAGAAGGTCCGGGTTCGAGCCCCGTGGCCGGCGAGGGCCTTTCTGTGTGAAGTTTGCATGTTCTCCCCGTGTCCGCGTAGGTTTCCTCCGGGTGCTCTGGTTTCCCCCACAGTCCAAAGACATGCAGGTTAGGTTAACTGGTGACTCTAAATTGACCGTAGGTGTGAATGTGAGTGTGAATGGTTGTCTGTGTCTATGTGTCAGCCCTGTGATGACCTGGCGACTTGTCCAGGGTGTACCCCGCCTCTCGCCCGTAGTCAGCTGGGATAGGCTCCAGCTTGCCTGCGACCCTGTAGAACAGGATAAAGCGGCTACAGATAATGAGAAGAGATGTCTGTGTCTATGTGTCAGCCCTGTGATGACCTGGCGACTTGTCCAGGGTGTACCCCGCCTTTCGCCCATAGTCAGCTGGGATAGGCTCCAGCTTGCCTGCGACCCAGTAGAAGGATAAAGCGGCTACAGATAATGAGAGATGAGATGAGATGTTATTAGGGATGAGTGTAAGCACAGCTTATAATGAGTTAAACCTTTCAAATGAAAACATACTCTAGCTAAATAAACAACAAGCAAATATAAATGTCAACCTTTGTTCCTTTTTTATGAAAAAAATATTCACTCACTGGCCACTTTAATAGGAACACCTGTACCCAAGATTCAAGATTCCTTTATCGTCACTGCACCGTACAGTACAGTGAAATTGAAGTAAACAATTCAGTCGGTGTATTTAAACACACACTTGGTATGGGGTGGGAGCGTGATCTGTACAAGATAAACATTCAAGTAAAAAGATAAACAAATCTATAAGATAGATAAGTCAATAAAAAAAGATAAACAACTGCTTTAAAAAAAAGATGCCCCCGCTTATTCATGCAGGTATCCAATCAGGCAGTCATGTAGCACCAGTGCAGTGCATGAAATCATGCTGATACAGGTTAAGAGCTTCACATCAAACATTACAATGGAGGAAAATACATGATCACAGTGACCTCCCCCCTCCTCCCCCCCAGTGAAGAAGTTGTGCCAGATGAGCTGGTGTGAGCGTTTCAGAAACTGCTAATCTCATCCAGTGAGCCGCAGTTCTGTGGGCGGACTCGTTCACGCTGACGGAAAAAACTATGGTAACCCAAATAATTAAACTTTACAGCTGTGGTGAGAAGAAAAGCATATTGTAACACGTAATATGTCAAACCTTGAGGCAGATGGGCAGAGGATCCCCAGCGGGTTCCAGTTCTGTCAGCCAAGAACAGGAATCAAAGGCTGTAGTGGGCACAGACTCACCAAAACTGGACAGCTAAAGACTGTGGCGTCTTTCCAATTTTCGACATGTCAAATTCCTTGATGCAATTCGTACTCACTTTGAACTGTCATTCCCTTCTTGGTGGTGAAACTATAGTGACCTGATAAATCATGAGATCATATGATCTCAGAGAAGGAAAGGCTGTTGAATGTTTCATAGAGTCACCACTAAGCAAAATTGACTAGTGTGTGTGTTCTTGGGGGTGTACTTCTGATCTGTGCATTTTTTTTTTTTTTGCACTAGCCATGGATATCTGACTCGTACACTTGCAGGGGGATTGGTTTAGGTGATTAGAGGATCTAGTTACTGCTGTGTGTCACTATAGCCTGCTAGTGATGATTTTAGTGAGCTGTAGGACTGAACAGAGAGCTTTGCACCTACACAGATACACCCACTCGCTCTGTGTATTCTGAGCAGACCTCATTCTAACATGGCTCTCAATGACCACACACACACACACACACAGCCCAGTTCCCCTCTCACCAGCTCGGTTTGCAAAAACAGATCCCAGATAGTGAGTGCTGGAGAGCATTTTGAATTAGTCATGACTGGAGACTTTTAGAGTGCTACCATTTTAGAAGTGTGTGTGTGTGTGTCCTCTCGCTCACTCTTCATCTCTGACTCTGTATCATTGTGGCTAGCTCGCTGAATAATTGCAGTGGAGAGACTTTTTCAATGCATACGTGATTGACTGTCCCAGCCATGTGGAGCGAGTATTGCAGGCAGATAGTATTTCTTCCCCTTTCTTCCTCTCCTCTCCCTTTTCTACCATCCAACCCTCAGTCATGCCTTTTGCCGTATCCGTACCTTTAGTCAAATGACATATTGCTGACAAATGAAGTGTGGAGCAAAGGACCATTTTTGTGTTAACCTGTCCCATTGTGTACCTCAGTCTGTCTCAAAGTGAATTGCTGATAAAGCTGTACATTACCACTCAGAAGATGATTAGTTTCCGAGAATAGCGCTACCCACATCTTCTTAAATTAGAAAAATATATATATTTTTAAAATTCATTGATATGTAACTTCACCCACAGTTCTGAGCCTAACTCCACCCACTGTATAATATTGAAAAATGCTAAAAAGTGGGCAGAGGGCTTAGGGGTGGAGTAAACTCCTGTGAATGATGATTCCTGATCAGCATATATTTGAAAATGTGCACAGTTTCACAGACTTTCACTCGAGCGAGGGGGCTGGAGGAAGTGGGCCACCCACCTCTTATGAGAGGGCCTTAACATTCTTTTTTTTTTTTTTTTAAATAAAAAAATTTCATGACGTACTTAAGCACCAAACGGTTGACTCTACATCAGCATCGGCCTTGCAAGGTTCAGGATGATTTTAACCAGTAGATGGCGTTTTGAGCCATTCTCAACCCAGAAAATGCTGATTTTTATAAAATGGTAGTTTTTGTCAGTAATGACAGTAGCATTGATGTTTTTCATGACACTATAGTCATATCATTTGGGTTACAGCTAAAAAAACCCCACTTTTAAACAGTACTTCTTTAAATAAATGACGCGTCTTATGAAGTGTGTCAGAAAAGTAACAGGACTTAGTGTGCTTCTTTGATGTGAGGGGCATCGTCCACATATACCCCTTTTACACCAAATCAGTTCCAGGGCTGGTTCGGAGCCAGTGCTGGTGTTGGTTCACAACTCGTTCAACTTGCGAGCCAGCTGAGAACCAGTTTGCTTTTCCATAGCTCGCGGTGCTAAGCGGAGCCATGTCATTACGTCGCTGTATACGTCAGTTACGTCGCTGTATGCGTCAGTTACGGCGCTATGTTTACATAAACCTTGGCGTGAATATCAAAGCAAAAACAACACGGAAGAAGCAGCAGCGGCAACAACAACAATAATAATAATGAATGACTTCAAGTTTGTACAGCTGCTGCTTCTCATCGCTTAAAAATGGCGATCTTTCACGGTCTTGTTATTGTTGTTGGTCTTAACAACTCCGTCCCCCCGCTGACGTAAGCGGTTCTTTCCTCTGGCCCAGCAGAGAGTTGGTGCTAGCCTGGAACCGGTTTTTCTGGCCCCAGAGCCAGTTCTTTGTCAGTGGAAACAGAAAACCCGGTTCCAAACTAAGCACTGGCCCCGAACCAGCCCTGGAACTGCTTTGGTGGAAAAGGGGATAGAGTTCTTGCCACAGGGCCAGACGATCAACCAACATGTCTCCAAAGAGATCCTGCAGCGTTTGCTTTGTTCAGTGTGCGAGAAGAGGCGAGAGTTGTGGCAGGACAACTTGTGGCTGCTTCACCACGACAACGTGCCGGCTCACAACGCCCTGAGCATCCGGCAGTTCCTTGGCGAGAAGAACATCACCATGCTGGAGCAACCTCCCTAATCACCTGACCTGGCTCCGTGTGATTTGCCCCCCTTTTCCCCAAGCTTAAGGGGGTCATCAAGGGGACCCGTTTTCCGGACGTGGAAGCCATCAAGAGGGCCGTGATGACAGAGCTGCGGAGAATCCCGGGAGAATCCTTCCAGGAGTGCATGGAGGCATGGCAGAGAATGATGGGGAAGTGCGTTAGACTCGAGGGGGATTATTTCGAAGGAGAAAACTTGTAGTTTGGATTTGACATAAATTTTGTGTGACCCCAGACCTGTTTCTTTTCGGACATACCTCGTACGTTTAATCCCTTTCAAAGTCATCCCTGTTATCACTTACATTTTTAATGTCGTTTCTCACCAGTGCAAAAACGTTAATTTTTAAAACCCTGATATGCACACCCACTAAAAATAAGTATGACCTACACTCATCAGCCACTTTTAATAGGAGCACCTGTACACCTGCTCATTCATAGAGGATATTACACGATTGCACAAAGATATGAAGTTTATCTTCGAGTGGTGAAAATATTCACGAGTGAGTGGGTGAAGCGAACAAGTCAAAATATTTTCAACACAATGATAAATTTCATATCTTCGCGCCACCTTGTAATGTTCTTTATATTATATGGACACATCTACACAAAAAAAATGCAAGTTAATCAAAAGAATTTTAATTTTGAACCGGTTCGCCATTTTGACAATACACATCTAGTCAGTGGGGAAAACACTGGGAGTGACATCATCAGAGTGAAATATCACTTTAGGACACTCTCTCAATGGAATAAAAACATGTGTTCTATTCCCTTCTAGCAGGTTTCGTTCATTTGGTTTGATAGCATGCAATATTGTTAGCATATCACTTATCCTATGTGTATTACGTCACTCTACCCAATGGAGAATAAGCATTGAATATGGTTTACGATATTGCATGGTTGTCAAGACAACATGACGTCACACGTCGGAGGCGTAAAACTTTCGTGCTAGCAAGCGGCTGTGACAATTTGTAAACAAACATGGCCACCAGGTTTGCTTTGTTAAATACGGAAGATTTTGAGAGAATTTTGAAAGGGAAAGACGCATTGAACACCCAAAAGGAATGTGAATGTATAATAATAATATTGGCTAGCTTTTTTTGTGGTATATCAAATATATTCCATTCAGCTAGCATGATATTGAACTCATCTTCGTCTCATTTAGTATCATGCTGGCTGAATGGAATATATCTGATATACCATGAAAAAAAAGCCAGCCAATATTATTTAAATGTCACTCAGATCCGCGATGTATTTCATTTGAAAAATGCAAGTTTTTCAACACGAGAAGATAAACTTCAAATCTTCAAGCCAACATGTGAGTTTCTTTTTATTGTACAGACATGTTCACAAACAAAAAGTACCCAAATTTATCAAAACAATTAATCGACTTCCTCATGAGTGACATATGATATTTACCAGCTGGGAGGTCCGTATCGTGAAATACCGTGACCGAGGTCTTGAAAGTACTGAGCGAGGCCCTCTGGGCCGAGGTCAGTATTCAAGGCCGAGGTCATGGTATTTCACCATATGGACCGACTTTAAGCTGGTAAATCTCATCTCATCTCATTATCTCTAGCCGCTTTATCCTTCTACAGGGTCGCAGGCAAGCTGGAGCCTATCCCAGCTGACTATGGGCGAAAGGCGGGGTACACCCTGGACAAGTCGCCAGGTCATCACAGGGCTGACACATAGATACAGACAACCATTCACACTCACACTCACACCTACGGTCAATTTTAGAGTCACCAGTTAACCTAACCTGCATGTCTTTGGACTGTGGGGGAAACCGGAGCACCCGGAGGAAACCCACGCGGACACGGGGAGAACATGCAAACTCCACACAGAAAGGCCCTCGCCGGCCCCGGGGCTCGAACCCAGGACCTTCTTGCTGTGAGGCGACAGCGCTAACCACTACACCACCGTGCCGCCCTTAAGCTGGTAAATAATATATTTATTTTTTTCTTTACCAAATTCTAACAGAAAACGAGAGCGCCTGAAAGGGAAAACCAAGCCGAGCCGCCATTTTGAATCCTCATTCACGGCTGTAATGCAAATGGCTTCCTCCTCGGTATACAAGTGCACTTCCATGGCAGGAAAACAAACTACATTTTGCTGCCTATGTAGTCCCCTATTTATACAAATAGGAGTCATTCAGGATTCAGCCATGTTTTTGCTCGGCGTTAGCAAGTTAGAGGTTTTTAGCTTTCTCCTGAAATGTTTTCTTTTATTTCTTCTTCCTCAGGGTAGTAAAACTTGCTTTCACTGTGAAGACTGTCGTTATCACTATCCATGCTGTAAAATTTAATGCTATTTTCCTGAGAAATGCTGGCAAAAATTTATAAGATTTTTGATAATCTTTAATAAATAAATCTTATTAAAAAAAGATAAATGTTGACAAAAATTCTACTATGTTTATTGTTGTGAACGAGCGAGTCACCAGAAGTCCGTAACTGGGGTCCATACTGTAGGATACGGACCCGCTCGCCAGCCAATCAGAGCGCAGGATTTGATGGAAACCGCACCGTGAAAAAAATAAAGAGATTTATGTCCATGTCCCGGATGTAGCTCGTATGAAAAAAATACGAGTGGTGTATTTCCCAGTAAAACACTCATGTCTGTACTGTAATATATATCTCAACCAATCATATGGCAGCAGCGTGATGCATAAAAATCATGCAGCTCCAGATGAAGAGATTCAGTTAATGTTCATATCAATCATTAGATTCGGGGGAAATTATGATGTCAGTTATGTGGCGTTTTTGATGCCAGATGGGGTGATTTTGAGTATTTTGGAAACTGCTGATCTCTTGCCATTTTCATGTCCAGCAGTGTCTAGAGTACACAGAATGGTGTGTAAGTATTAGTGTGATTTGAGTTGTACTGTGGTAGAGGAATAAGGCACTATGTACTTCAGCATATAGTGTACAGTATATAATATAATATATAGCAGGGCTTTGAACCAGAATTGTTTTCCTATCGGTTCGTTCCGAACAGAAACGGAATTTTAACGTTTCCGGTTTTGGGTTCCACCATTAAATAGACGTTCCCAAACTGGTTAGAACAAAAAAATTTCGTTCCCGGAACGGTTAATTACGTTCCCTGTCAGCTGTTTAACAAATGGCTATAAAATTATGTCTCTGTCTCATCCAGCTTAAGCCAAATGTAGGCTAATTCTATTACAACCTTCATTAAATAAGACAAGAAATAATTCAAAACAATTATTATTATTTCAAATGTTGGCGATTTGGATTCTCAGTATGTCTTCCCATCTACACAAACAGAAAAAGTGCCAAAAATGAAAGATAATTCGTTTAGTGTGTTACCAAAGGCTAGTCAGGCCCTATAGAGGGCTACCGCATGATGTCACCGCGCCGCGAGATTTTGTTAGGCGCCATATTGGAAGACCAAGTACACATCTATGCAAGTACATACATGCATAAAACAAACTAGACCTGAAATGTAGCCAGGGCCGGTTCTGCCCTAATCTGGACCCGGGTGCAACATCGCGCAAACCCCCCCATCACATAACTATAACTATAAACATTTTATATCAACTATTTTAACTAAATGGGCTATAATAAATAAGCCTGCAGGCAGCCACGGCGGGCTGCCTCAGAAAAGTAACCATTCAATGACACAACTGAAAGCCTGCAGCCACGGCGGGCTGCCTCAGAAAAGTAACCATTTGTCCTACCTTAAAACTCGTTTTGCATTTTCTGCCTCCTTTTTTGTATTTTCAACCCTCCATTTATTTTCTTTCCTTTTCTGAAAACCCGATTTGTGTCCAGACATTTTGTTCTGCTACCAACGAACTAACTCGTCAGGTCTCGTCAGGAGCCCGCGATGATTCCCGTGGGAAGGGCAACAACTGATACATTTTTACAAACAGCCAATAGGGAGGTTACAACGTTCAGGCTCTTCTTTGCTCAGACACTCAGTAATGCACTTACTCACTTATTATCACGTGGAGACATGATAGTAGTCCACCTTCCCGCTCTCTCCATTCAGTCAGCGAACGTCACACAGGAAGTGAACCCCAGCGGGTCATAGAAACTTGCGCAGGAGAAGAATGACTATTTGTAGGCTACAGAAACTTTGAGGAACGAAATAAAAACCGGTATTAACCAGTTACCATTATTTTTAATAAGCGTTTCTGTTCCGGAACATAAAAAATAATAAAGTTTCTGGTTTCTTTTCTGTTCCATGTGAAATAGAAAAAGTTCCCGGTTTTCGTTTTCGTTCCTTGAACCGGTTCAAAGCCCTGATATATAGTGCCAGTGGAGGCAATGCTTAGGCGTTTTTGAGGCATACCAATCTTGACTCTTTTATTTCTTGACACCTTTGCCATCTCTCCCCACTCCCCCCAACCACACCCACAAAATAACACATACGTACCATACACAATGCATTTGTTTGTCTGTGCCCCTGAGGAGCCTATTTAGGAGAGCGTAATTTAAATGTCAGGTTGCAGAAGTCAATTAGCATGTAAAGCATGGTCATGGCAACATAAGAATAGTGATTATAACTTGAATGGTGGGAGTGCTTATGTGTTTATTTCCCAATCTACAGTGCACCCATGTACTTGGTGTATGCACACTCCAACACACACACACACACACACACACACACACACACACACACACACACACACACACACACTTTTTCTCACTCCTCTGCTCTGTACACTCAGTGTTAGACATAAACAAGTAGGTGGAATCGGTGACATTTTTCAATTGTGTCCAGCCTACACATCTTCATTGGATATACTGACACAATGCCTGCACTCGTATTCAAGTTCTCGGTGGCAAACACAGCTCACAGAATCCTGATCTGAGTGGGAGAGTGTTTTCAAATGTGCACACAGTTCTCCGGCGAATCTTTCACTAGCTTAGAACATGATTAAGTTTTGTGCTTTGTGCAAAAGTATTCAAAGAAAGTTACTGAGAGAGAGAGAGGGCAGGTTGCAAAAATAAACCCTCACTGTTTTATCCTTGGCTGGGGTGGGAAGGTCAGTCTGTTGATAAAGATGGGATGATAAAATGGTGGTGGAAACTGAATTTTTGAAATGAATGATGATGTCAAATACTTAGAAACATCACCATGACCACAGAGGACACTCATGCACTTGGACAGATAAAGAAAGAAAAGTCTTAATTGATATTTAAAGAATTAAATCAACATCAAACATCACAGTGACCTTGACTGGTATGATGAACGAATGTACATCAAATGTCATCTGTCATTCACACTGTTGTTTCTGTGCTGTTTGCTTCCCGTACACAGGCGCAAAACAGCAGTGCACATTAAGTATTAGGCATGTAAAGGTATAAGGTGTGATGATAAGTTGTTATATAAATTTATGACAACTCAAGTCGCTGAAATAAAAAATGAATAGAGATTATTATCAGGGTGCGATAATTGCAGGGATGCATATGACTTCACCTTAGGTGGAAGTAGAACAGCTCGAATACCGCAAAAACAGATCTAAAATGGCAAGGAGGTGTTGTGCGATTGAGTGTGCAAATAGATTTAACAAGAAATCAGACCTCTCTTTTTACAGACTGCTGGAAGCTACAGAAAAGAGAAGTAAATGCAGGTAGTACAAATGTTTGTACAAGTTTATTAAGAAAAGACCTGTTATTAACTTTTTCATTTTTAATAAAAGGAATAGTTAATAGGCTATGATGTTTTACTCCAACCTTTACAAATGTGGGTAAATAATTATTGTTGGTTATTCAGCAAATCAAACCAAAGGTTTTTTTTTTTTTTAATTTAATAAGAGGAATATATAAGTAGATAAGGAATAAGAAAATAAATGTTGCATTTTTTTGTCATATAATTTTCTTTTTTGAAAATATTATGGGCAAATCAAATCATGAACATACTATCATGAATCGAATCAAGTAGAATTGTGAATTGGGTGAATTGTTGCATACTATTCAGTGGTCGAAATACTTTTTTCCAGTGTTCTGCAATATTGCAGAATGTCAATTTTGTTCTGCAATTTGGAAATATTTTTTGCAAATACACAAGCCTCCATACTACACCCTTCTCAACCTAATAATGCCTATATTTCCATCATATCTAGCTTTACAACTCATAGCATTACTGTAATTCTTTATTCTCTCACTATTTTTAATTTCAGTCTTCACAGATCCTTCTCTGCAGCAAAGTTATCATTCCTTGATACCTCCACAGGTCTTTCATCCCCCTCGCCCTGACACTACGGGCTACTACAACTTGAAGTATACCAACTAATTCATAAATGTACTAGTTATCACACCCACACATTATCCTTCCACACAACATACTAATAAAGGGATCACCACAATAAAAAATAGAACACAACTGTTCTTCAAGAAACAAAACATTCATTTTCATGTTACACGTCATGTTACATTTTGTCAAGATTAAGTTTCTAGCTTGAACAATAGATTGTTACCCAAAATGTACTTCATTCACAGTGTTTGCATCTGCAACCTGTAGTTTTAAATTGAAAGCAAGGTTTCAATTCTACACTCTGTTACATCTTACGATGATGCAAAGAATTGATGCCATTTAAGGAATAAAAGCCAACTGGCAAATGGAAAGACGTTTGGGTTCATTGTGTTTGCCTGGCTTCCAAAGTGCAAGGTCATGAACTGAACTGAGAACGACTGCAGGGGCTTCACTGCTCTACACTAACAACAGAGAACTGGGTACAAACTAATCACGGCAGAACTGAGAGCTACAGAACTACTGAGAACTACAGAACTGAACCTATGAGCTTTGTCTTGCAGGGCAACTGTTTTACTTTGTGCTAGTCTGCACCACAGGCAACACAGCACTAGTAAAAAAAAAAATGGAACATGCACACGTGTAGCTTGGTATGAGAACAAAATATTCAAAAATATCTATGAATAAAGGTAAAATACTGTTGCTGTCTTCAAAAGGGATATAATATCAGTATAATTTTGCATGATTCAACAATACAATATACACAAACCTATACAATTTACCAATATATATGTATGCAAGATAAGAACTAGTCAGCAGCGACCGTCTTCATTTTTGTCCCCCTCGCGGATGCACAATCTGTCGCTGTTGTTGTTGGACTCACGCTGGCTGCCGGTTTTGCCGAGATACGACAAAATCGTCCTTGTTTTCTGGGCGTTTTTGTCGGACTCTTGCCCTGAAGAAACAATCCTCTTCTTGGGAGCCATGTTTGTTGTGCCGCATTGAATTCTGGGAGATGCATGGCGGAAACTGCCGAACACTGCCGAGGTAGTTGTCGGGTCCTCCCTGCGGGTTTTAAAAGTGACGAAATCTTACATCGGAAAATGGCAACTGCCCTTATTTGGTTGTCGTCGCCTTTTGTCGGTAGTACGTAAATATTGCTCAACTTTAACCTGGAAAACGCCGTCAGGTTCACGCGGCGCAGGTTTCAGTTTATTTACAGTGCCGCTAGTTTGCTAAATTGAGAACCATTGTATCCCGAGCCTGATTTTTTCATTCTGCAAAATTGCAGGTTGTTTAATTTTTCTTCTGCAATCTTGAAAATCATTCTGCAAAATGCAGACTGCAGACGGGTATTTCGAACACTGCTACTGAACATTTATTCCATGAAATCGAGTTGTACCTGAGCTCATAGCTGACGAAGCACGTAGCACCGATTTGGCTATAAGCCACGTACGACTAGATTGAGTAGAATAATTGTTTTATTCTATCCACATTCACTGGATTTTGAGAAACTGAGCATTTCTATTTTTTTTTTTTTTTTACAAATTTGATAAATAAAAACTTTATACAAAACGTCCAACAAAATCATTTCCGCTTAGAATGTAAACAAACCAGCAAAATGACACTAGCAATTTGTGAAAAATGCTCTAATAATAATTTTTGAAAAATAAAAAAAGAAACATTCTTACCATCAAATACTTTTATTCCATATTTTGTTGCTTTTTTATTTTATTTTTTCGTATTTTTTCAGGTTTTATTTTCGAGTAGAGTTTTTATTCCGTTCTCGGTTGGTTCAGCAACACGCTCCGCTGTTGTATTTTTCTCTACTCATGGTATACGAGCTGATATCCTGGTAGTAGAGTAGCCAATCAGAGTGCACGATTGCTCATATCCAGTGAATGTGGATAGAATCATAAGTATTGTCTATTCTCCCGAATTGGTTTAACATCAGTTTTAGGATGTTTGCATGACTGTAGTTAATGGACACATACATTAGAATATTTTTTTCTGACTTTTTGAAAATCAGAACCCAGCTAAATCCAAGGCACTAAGGTGATGACAGCAGCTTGCTTTCCATTCAAATGTAATTTACACACACACACACACACACACACACACACACACACACACACACACACACACACACACACACACACAGTGCGCAAATGCAAACAGTTTGAAGCTGTACACTCAGACATTTGGGTTTTACTACAACCCCCTGTGCCCAAGATGATTGTCTTGAGTAATTCATTGATACAGGAAGCATGTGGTGTAGACGGAGCTAGACCTCTGTATTCTGCACAAGGTGTGTGATTAGAGTAAAGGCCTCCCTCCTGTTCCCCCTACTGATGCGTGTAAGTGTGTGTTAGGCACCTGCCCACTGTAGCAGCCCACACCAGCTGGCCTCTTTGTGTCCGAGGCACAGTCAATTACGCAGCAACAGAATGACCACAAATGTATTTGTTTGTTCTCTAAGAGGTCCCTGTGTTGACAGAGGATCAGCAGAGACTTGGCTATTGTGTATCCTTCTAATTTAACCCTGTCAAACTGAAGTAAGATTTCCCATGAGGTGGAGAGTGATTTAGTGTGTCTAAAAGAGGTGATGTTGGGGATTTAGAGACCTGCATCTGGGAAGAATCTTGATCCTTTACACTAACACACACACACTTGCGTCAGCCACCGTTCATACACCTGAGTGAGTCTTTAGCTGTTCGCTGTTAGGTATGTTGAGACAGAAGTCACCCAGTGGGAGCTTACTATTTGGCCAGACGGAGGGCCGTCCTGCCCACCCTTATTCCAGACGGCCTCCTTAAACCCCACAACAGTTGCCAGGTGCTTCCCTTTACTTCTTGCAACACCTGGACGTCTAAGCCAGTCTGGAGTAGGAGATCTCTGGAGAAGGAGGTGCTGGAGGTTTAGACTTGCTTTTTTGCCTTCTGGTCTTAAGTCAAGTCCATTTTAATGGCACCTCTCAGGAGCAGAACTACCGCGGTGCAGCCGCGACTCAAGTGGCTCTGGGAGCTGACGCCACCATGTCGCTAATCCCGAACTGTGGATGCGTAGATGATGCTGCCACGCAACAGCTAATTGTGGCATTTAACCACTTTAGGTTGTCCCTTTCACCTTTTGCAAGTAGATAATTAAAGTCAAATAAACCTGCTTCATAGTTTCAATTTAGTCTTCTGTTATACCTAATGCATTTCAACTTTACATTCAGCCGAGGCGTTTCCCTCATGAAACGTTATGGAAAGTGGAAGGTAATCCTGATTTTTGTAGAGCTCTGCAAGTATCTGAATGCAAAGCTGCCTTGATTAGCCTCTGGTCGTTCTGGGACCTCATCTCACTTCTCAACAACGAACTCTGATTTATTGATCAGTCTTTTTTTTTTTTTTGGTAGCATATTTTAATACCAGTCTGTGTTGAAAGGAAAGCTTTTTCAGGACCAAAGATTGTATCCATTGTAACCTCAGATTCCTGTTCTTGGCTGGCATGAGTGGAACCCGATGTGGTCTTCTCAAGGATTGGCGTGTCGTTAGTTCTGAGCTGGTTTTCTGCTCACCATAGTTGTGAGTAGTTATTTGAGTTGTTGTAGCTTTCCTGTCCGCTCAGACCAGTCTAACCTCTCTTCTGATCTCTCACATCAGTGTAAACCCTAGAAACTCTTGTGCATGACAAGCTGAAAATACTCAAATGAGCCCACCATGCCACGGTCACAGTCACGGAGATCACATTTTTCGCCTCATTCTGATGTTTGACGTGAACATTAACTGAAGCCCTTGACCCGTATCTGCATGATTTTATGCATCCCACTTCTGCCACATGATTGGCTGATTGGATAATTGCATGAACAAGCAGGCATACGGATGTTCCTGGTTAAGTGGATGTTGAGTGTATATTTACATGTATTAGTGTGATATATGGACGGGTGACAAATGAAACAAAAAGCCAACAAATCCACGCAAGGTGTTGCACCACAGTATACCATCAGACCAGCTTCAGTGCACCTTGGCACAGCCATTTATTGAGTTCTCATGCCCTGGGAATGGGGACATTACCACCTTGGAAAAGACCACTCCTATCAGGATCGAAATTTTTTATCATAGGATAAATAGGATGGGGCAGAATAATTTTGTATTGATTTTTGCCCATACTCTTCCCTCTGATGGGACAAGTAGACCTTTGACAGCGTAACAGACCCACCAGTATTTCCTTTAATTTGTCCCCCATCTGCCCACCATCTTTTTAACCTCTGTGTTACTGCTATGAATAATATATTGGCTCCATACAGTGGAGACTATGAGAGATAACCGACAGGTTTCAAAGGTTTATTCCAGTGAGGTGTAATTTGTTAACTGTACATCTCTGAGCATTAAAGTTGTGATGGCAGAACCCCTTTTTTGGTGAATTGCAATTCAGTCATATGCAATACAAACATAATTACAGTCTGTGAGAGAGTATTAGACACTTTACGATACCACCTCGTTTGCATGACCTACAGTACCAGTCAAAAGTTTGGACACACTTACTCATTCATTTAGACTCTTTTCTATGTTGTAGAACAGTACGGAAGACATCAAAACTATGAAATAACATGGAATTACAGTGGTGCTTGAAAGTTTGTGAACCCTTTAGAATTTTCTATATTTCTGCATAAATATGACCTAAAACATCATCAGATTTTCACACAAGTCCTAAAAGTAGATAAAGAGAACCCAGTTAAACAGATGAGACAAAAATATTATACTTGGTCATTTATTTATTGAGGAAAATCATCCAATATTACATGTCTGTGAGTGGCAAAAGTATGTGAACCTTTGCTTTCAGTATCTGGTGTGACCCCCTTGTGCAGCAATAACTGCAACTAAACGTTTGCGGTAACTGTTGATCAGTCCTGCACACCGGCTTGGAGGAATTTTAGCCCGTTCCTCCGTACAGAACAGCTTCAACTCTGGGATGTTGGTGGGTTTCCTCACATGAACTGCTCGCTTCAGGTCCTTCCACAACATTTCCATTGGATTAAGGTCAGGACTTTGACTTGGCCATTCCAAAACATTAACTTTATTCTTCTTTAACCATTCTTTGGTAGAACGACTTGTGTGCTTAGGGTTGTTGTCTTGCTGCATGACCCACCTTCTCTTGAGATTCAGTTCATGGACAGATGTCCTGACATTTTCCTTTAGAATTCGCAGGTATAATTCAGAATTCATTGTTCCATCAATGATGGCAAGCTGTCCTGGCCCAGATGCAGCAAAACAGGCCCAAACCATGATACTACCACCACCATGTTTCACAGATGGGATAAGGTTCTTATGCTGGAATGCAGTGTTTTCCTTTCTCCAAACATAATGCTTCTCATTTAAACCAAAAAGTTCTGTTTTGGTCTCATCCATCCACAAAACATATTTCCAACAGCCTTCTGGCTTGTCCATGTGATCTTTAGCAAACTGCAGATGAGCAGCAATGTTCTTTTTGGAGAGCAGTGGCTTTC
This sequence comes from Neoarius graeffei, assembly GCF_027579695.1. Lineage (NCBI taxonomy): Eukaryota > Metazoa > Chordata > Actinopteri > Siluriformes > Ariidae > Neoarius > Neoarius graeffei. Next base: position 39,767,175 of record NC_083575.1, on the reverse strand, counting down.
TCCTTGCAATCCTGCCATGCACACCATTGTTGTTCAGTGTTCTCCTGATGGTGGACTCATGAACATTAACATTAGCCAATGTGAGAGAGGCCTTCAGTTGCTTGGAAGTTACCCTGAGGTCCTTTGTGACCTCGCCGACTATTACACGCCTTGCTCTTGGAGTGATCTTTGTTGGTCGACCACTCCTGGGGAGGGTAACAATGGTCTTGAATTTCCTCCATTTGTACACAATCTGTCTGACTGTGGATTGGTGGAGTCCAAACTCTTTAGAGATGGTTTTGTAACCTTTTCCAGCCTGATGAGCATCAACAACACTTTTTCTGAGGTCCTCAGAAATCTCCTTTGTTCGTGCCATGATACACTTCCACAAACGTGTGTTGTGAAGATCAGACTTTGATAGATCCCTGTTCTTTAAATAAAACAGGGTGCCCACTCACACCTGATTGTCATCCCATTGATTGAAAACGCCTGACTCTAATTTCACCTTCAAATTAACTGCTAATCCTAGAGGTTCACATACTTTTGCCACTCACAGATATGTAATATTGGATGATTTTCCTCAATAAATAAATGAGCAAGTACAATATTTTTGTCTCATTTGTTTAACTGGGTTCTCTTTATCTACTTTTAGGACTTGTGTGAAAATCTGATGATGTTTTCAGTGATATTTATGCAGAACTATCGAAAATTCTAAAGGGTTCACAAACTTTCAAGCACCACTGTATGTGGTAACCAAAAAAAGTGTTGTTAAAAAAACAAAATATATTTCATATTTTAGATTCTTCAAAGGGGCGGCACGTTGGTGTAGTGGTTAGCGCTGTCGCCTCACAGACGGCGCAGACCGTCTGTGTAGGTGGAGAAAACCGCCAGTCGCCGGCGCTTGTGGACATCTCTGCATAGGCAATTATTTATTTAAATACAGATATTACTCTGGGCGGCACGGTGGTGTAGTGGTTAGTGCTGTTGCCTCACAGCAAGAAGGTCCGGGTTCGAGCCCCGTGGCCGGCGAGGGCCTTTCTGTGCGGAGTTTGCATGTTCTCCCCGTGTCCGCGTGGGTTTCCTCCGGGTGCTCCGGTTTCCCCCACAGTCCAAAGACATGCAGGTTAGGTTAACTGGTGACTCTAAATTGACCGTAGGTGTGAATGTGAGTGTGAATGGTTGTCTGTGTCTATGTGTCAGCCCTGTGATGACCTGGCGACTTGTCCAGGGTGTACCCCGCCTTTCGCCCGTAGTCAGCTGGGATAGGCTCCAGCTTGCCTGCGACCCTGTAGAACAGGATAAAGCGGCTAGAGATGATGAGATGAGATGCGATTCCTCAAAGTAGCCAACGTTTGCCTTAATGATGCTTTGCACACTACTGGCATTATCTTAACCAGCTTCATGAGGTCGTCACCTGAAAAGCTTTTCAGTTAACAAGTGTGCCTCGTCAAAAGTTAATTAGTGCAATTTCTTGCCTCCTTAATGCGTTTGAGGTCAAACGATAAATAGTAAATAATAAAAATACAGTAAATAGCTCTATTCCACAACTGTAGTAATCCATATTATGTCAAGAACCGCTCAAGTAAGTAAAGAGAAATGGCATCCATCATTTATTTAAGACATGAAGTGTTTTTTAATTACTACAAATAAAGAAAAAAAGCATTGAGAAAGAAGGTGTGTCCAAACTTTTGACTGGTACTGTATCTGATGTGTGTGAAGGGCCTTCAATATTAAATGACCCAGGAGTTCAGGACAGGTGAACTATACAGCTGCAACTATTACACCATTTAATCCTGCCTGTGTGTGTGTGTGTGTGTGTGTGTGTGTGTGTGTGTGTGTGTGTGTGTGTCAGTCAGTCACCCATTAACTAAAAAACGAAGGGAAAATGTCTCCCCTCTGTTCTTCTGACAGAATAATTCTCTTGCTCTGACAGGGGGTTAAATCCCAGTGCATTAGCTGAGACCAATTAATGAAATAATTCAACACTGAGCAAATCAGGAAATATGCTGTGCACATGTAAAAGCCTCCCCCTTGCTAGCTTTTCCCCAAATGACCCAGCTGAGGGCAGAACAATGGCTAGCACTCAGTAGAGACAAAACATTTCATCAGTGGGGTTAGATCAGACAAGGCCTGTCAGTAAGGCCACAAAAAACTGTTACAATAGTCTGCTAATCTCCTAATCCACTCAAATTATGCCCAACACCTTTCAATGATGATTGCACAGTTGGAGAGGAATTATAATCTCTTGATGAGTTTTGACCAGGGCCTGCCGCACGTGTTTGTTCCAGTGTGGTGCAGAATGCAAGTGTTTGGGTAGTATGAGTAAGTGCATGTGAATTAGTGAAGGGGTGATATTCAGAAATATCACATTCACACATTTCAGCCTCGTTCAAATAATTACGAAAAGAATTTTCACACGCTGCCCAAATTTTCACACTATTACCCAAAATATAAGCAGAACCACGACCAAAACTGACTGTTTGAAAAACAGGTTGCAAGTGTAATTTGGTCTGTTTTCACATACAAACATGCACAGTTCTGCTTTCACATGTTCTGTTGTTTTAGACAAATATCATCAATAACTGAGCAGAACTTCATGTAAGTGAATTTTTCACTTCAAAGCCATGTTTCTTGTGTGTTCTGTTTTTAGCTGTTTTCACTAGTTGGCAATCACTGTAAACGTGCCTTTGCCACTTACTACATCGACGATCTGGGAGGTCAAATGTTGCCATTACATTTACCTGAACCACCAAACATGCAGAGAAATGGAGTTTTATTCCTACCTTTAATCAAGAGCATGGTCTTTCACTTTGGGAGCAATTACTTATTTCTTCATTTCAGGTTCAGATTTTGCAATGTTTTTCCACCCTCTCACAAATAGCCCCAGTCACGTGTACATTTGCTCTGCTCCTGCTCAAAAAACCTGCCCTCTTGCTCAAATAGACCCTGCTCATGCTCTGATGCCCCTTTTCCACCAAAGCAGTTCCAGGGCTGGTTCGGGGCCAGTGCTTAGTTTGGAACCGGGTTTTCTGTTTCCACTGACAAAGAACTGGCTCTGGGGCCAGAAAAACCGGTTCCAGGCTAGCACCAACTCTCTGCTGGGCCAGAGGAAAGAACCGCTTATGTCAGCGGGGGGGGCGGAGTTGTTAAGACCAACAACAATAACAAGACCGCGAAAGATCGCCATTTTTAAGCACCGAGAAGCAGCAGCTGTACAAACGCGAAGTCATCCATTATTATTATTGTTGTTGTTGCTGCTGCTTCTTCTGTGTTGTTTTTGCTTCGATATTCGCGCCAAAGTTTATGCAAACATAGCGACGTAACTGACGTATACAGCGACGTAATGACGTGGCTTCCCTTAGCACCGCGAGCTATGGAAAAGCAAACTGGTTCTCTGCTGGCTCGCAAGTTGAATGAGTTGTGAACCAGCACCAGCACTGGCCCCGAACCAGCCCTGGAACTGATTTGGTGGAAAAGGGGTATGAGTGCTTCTGTGTACTCGCGAATCTTTTGCTCACAGATTCGTGTGTGCTCTCTCGGATTTTGGTGAGCTGACCCGATCGTATAGTGTTCTTGAGGTCAAATGTATCACCTTTACTCCTTCAAACATGCCACTGGCCATTGTGGCCAAACAACAGTTATTTTTGAGTGATGTTGTTTCAGTCTGTGCTGAAACGATGCCATCATTTGGCTGTGAATGAAAAATTTAGAGCACAAAAACTAAAGTAAAAATACCAGAAGCTCATAGTTCATGCCAAAAATCTGCTTGTGACGGCCATCGAAGTATTTGCCAAAGACCTGACCATATGTGAGCCTTTCCTAAACTGTTGCCACGAAGTTGGAAGCACCAAGTAAGGTCCATAAAGACATGGTTTGCCAAGGTTGATATGGAAACACTCGAGTGGTCTGCACAGAGCCCTGACTTCAACTCCACTGATCACATTTAGGATGAATTGAAATGCTGACTGCATCCTAGGCCTTCTCATTTGACCTCACTAATGCTCTTGTGGCTCAGTGAACATAAATCCCCACAGCCACTCTCTAAATTCAACTGGAAAACATTCCCAGAAGAGTGGTGGCTATTGTAACAGCAATGGGGAAGCAACTCAGTGTTGATGCCCATGGTTTTGGAATGGGCATGTATGGGTGTGATAGTCAGATGTCCACATACTTTTGGCCATATAGTATATGACAAAAAATGCCATCGATCGGAGATCAGTTGGAATGCTAAAACAGACTGTAGAATCTGAGCAGGTGGGTGGAGCACAGAAGCACGACAGGCCAGAACTGAGTTTGTAAAAATCTTTATTTTAACACTTTTCAGCGTTTGCAACTCTTCCCAGGCACTCAGACACACACACACATCCGTCGTCTGGTTGGGGAGAGAGCCCTCTTCCACTGCTCTCTCTCTCTTTAAATAGGGCGCGGTCATTAGGGAAGACACACACACACAAACACAGATTATAGACATCAGGTGCAGTGATTCTGCCACTTACCTTCCCTGACTCCACCCTCCGGTCACAGAGCGACGCTTGACCACGCCCCTGCTGCCATACAGACCCTCAGGTATATAGAGTTTTATAATCCATAACTATTATCACACCTACGAGGGGCATTTATAGTCTGGGCACTAGGCATGTAACGATTCACCTAATTCATGATCTGATTTGATTTATGATCTTGGGTTCACAATTTGATTTCCTACAATATTTTATAAAAATTAAATGAAGCAAATTTTATTACCCCAAAAGTGCAATATTTATTTTCCTATTCTTTATCAACTTAAATATTCCTTTTGTGAAATTAAAAAAACAAACAAAAAAAACCTTTTGGTTCATTTCCTTAATAACCAACAATAATTTAACCACATCTGTAAAAGTGTTAAAATATAATAGCCTATTAACTACAATATTCATCTCATCTCATTATCTCTAGCCGCTTTATCCTGTTCTACAGGGTCGCAGGCAAGCTGGAGCCTATCCCAGCTGACTACGGGCGAAAGGCGGGGTCCACCCTGGACAAGTCGCCAGGTCATCACAGGGCTGACACATAGACACAGACAACCATTCACACTCACATTCACACCTACGGTCAATTTAGAGTCACCAGTTAACCTAACCTGCATGTCTTTGGACTGTGGGGGAAACCGGAGCACCCGGAGGAAACCCACGCGGACACGGGGAGAACATGCAAACTCCACACAGAAAGGCCCTCGTCGGCCACGGGGCTCGAACCGGACCTTCTTGCTGTGAGGCGACAGCGCTAACCACTACACCACCGTGCCGCCAACTACAATATTCCTTTTATAAAAATGGAAAAAGTTTATAACAGATAGGGCTTTTCTTAATCAACTTTTCTGAACATTTGCGCTACCTCTATTTGCTTCTCTTTTCTTCAGCTTTCAGCAATCTGTAAAACGAGAGCTCCGATTTCTTGTAAAAATCTGTTTGTACAGTCAAACACACAACAGCTCCTTCCTACTTTAAATCAGGTTGTGTGTGTGTTTTCACAGCATTAGAGCTGTGTTACTTCCGTCTAGGGTGAAGACACGTGCATTCCCACTATTGTCTGTTATTGTGCCCTCTGTTGTCTAATCTATGCATTTACAGCTCAGAAAAACTAAGAGATGACACAGCCTGCTCATAATTGTGATTAGTCTTTTATTTCATCGATTTGAATCACCATAAATTTGTATCGCAATTTATCGTCATCTTATAATTAACAGTTATTCCACGAAATCGAGTCATACATGAGCTGATAGCCGATGAGGCATGTAGCACAGTCGGTTATAAGCCATGGACGACGAGATTGAGTGGAATAACTGTTTTATTCTATCCACATTCACTGAATTTTGAGAAACAGAGCATTATTTTTGTTTTTTGCAAATTTGATAAACAAAAACTTTATACAAAATGTCCAACAAAATCATTTCTGCTTAGAATGTAAAACCGACGAAATGACAGTAGCAATTTGTTCTTACCATCAAATATTTTCATTCCATATTTTGTTGCCTTTTTTTTTTTTGTATCTTTTGGGATTTTATTTTCAAATGGTTTTTATTTTGTCCTTGGCTGGTTCAACAACACGCTCCGCCATTTTCTTCTTCTTTAGGGTTTTTTGGCAGTTGGCAAACCAACTTAAAGGTGCATTACCACCACCGACTGGGGTGGAGTGTGGAACAGGAGATATATGGGGGGGACAACTATATTCTTTTAGATATTTCTGTTTCTTTTACATACTTGATCACAAAGTGCTGACTTGATGCGCTCCGCCATTTTGTTTTTCTCTACTCATAGTATATCAGCTGATATCCTAGTAGTAGCCAATCAGAGTGCATGATTATTCATATCTAGTGAATATGGATAGAATAAATATAGTTATATGCCTACTGGGCAATGACTAGTATTTGCTGAGAATGCTTTAATTGATCTACGAATTGTCATCACAGTGCTCATAGGAATTATTAGACATCTTTTTCATTGTTATTTCAGTGCTTTGGTTACATAACCCCATACAGTACTGATTCCTCTGGACAAAACCTCTGCCAAGAAGCTGATTGACATCACAACGACCCTGAACATTAAGAAACGCAGGGTACGCAAGGCTGTACAGACAGACATACTGTACCTGTGCTGGATCAAAGAGAGGCTATGCTGAGTAGTGAGGGAGGGCTTCGTATCTCAAATGGAGGGTAAAATATTTTTGGCAGTGGCAGAAAGTGGCAGCTAGCTTTAACAAAAACATGGCAGATCTGGCACAGTGCATCGGAGTTATTGCGTTATCGATCACAGAGGTTGAATTGTCAATAGAAAGAAGAGACAACGATATCCGATATCGCCCTGGTGCCTCCTCTGCTGTGGGTGAAGTATGCTTTATTTGTACAGTATTTGCTTGCTTAATTGTAATGAGTTTTTTTTTTAGGGCTTAAACATAAGCGCTATTAAATGTTCGAAAACATCAGTGGAAATATTTGTCCCGCCTTGAATCCTCAGTCTTTGTCTGCTATTCACTCTTGTTTCGTTTCACACTCATGCTCGTCTTGAATCTTCAGGCTTTGTCTGGTATTCTCTCATTTCACCTGCATATTTTTGAGCCTTTCACTTTTTTTTTTTTTTAAATAGAATGATCTGCAATTACAGTTTGCAATTCTGCACGCAAAGAGCAAGGTTTCTGAAAATGTTACACATATTTTTGTATCAAAAGCAGATAACCCCATTTCATTTAAGCCTGTGTTATAAATGGGCCTTTTTTGTCATGTACCCCTTTTTGAAGTGCTTTCTAAAAAAAAATTTCCATAAAAAACTGCCATTAAATTTGAGTGGAATATCTGGTACAGTAGCCAGCTGAGACGGCTTTTGAATGAGTACTGAGCACACTACGGGTGTATGCCAGCGCAGCAGTGGTGCAAATTTCCTGCCTCACTCTACACAATTCAGAAGGGGAACATTTGACATGCAGGCTTGAACTAATCATCATCATCATCTACCAGTGATAGATAAATAGTCCTGAGTAGACTTCAGGGCTAAAGAAATTCAAGTCCTTATGTTTGTACGAAATGGCTCATTTTCAGTACTGTTATTTATATACTGATTATGTTTGGTTCTCTAGCTTCTTTGCATGCATGCACACTACACGCAAACCACATTTCCTCAGCCTGGGCCCTGCAACTAATACCGCAAGAGCCTTGAACACCACTTCACAGCCTTGACACAGTCCTGAAGACCAATCTCAGGATTTTACACATCGTCGTTTCTTTCAAAAACTAAAAATGGGACCTAGTGAGAGATGGGCAGGTCAGTGCGGGATGAAAAGGCACATCAAAAGCTCAGCTGCTTTATGAACTACGAGAGCAGACACTTTAATTTGAGGCAAGTGCAAGGGGAATTAAAGAGGCGCTTCAGAAGGATGGGGCGGGAGGGGATGGGTGATATGACGAGGAAGAAGGACCCACCCTGGATGAAAGACAGCCATGTTGCTGCAAAGAGGATTAAGGCTGAACTGTCGAACAAAATACGCATGCATTGGAATGCTGCTGCAATCGATACCTAGGGTGAGGTGAAGATGTTTGGGGTCTCTTCACTTATTTGTCTGCAACAGGCATGTGTGATGAAATCCAGAATACGACTTGTAATATATAATATCCTAATAGAAGTTTTGCTTTTGCAGTTATGTGTATGGCTATTATTAGGATGTCATCGTATCGAAGTGCTGCGTCTAGGGTTGTTACAGTTTCACACTTGAACACAATGTATAGATGACTTGCAGCCATGTGATCAAAATGGGCTACGTCATGAGCGTCCACCATGATGGTGGATATACAAAGCAACTAGGATGGCAGCCAATGAAAGCGTGTCTGTAAACAATGCTGAATTTTCTCAGTATTACCATGATTTGAACGATCGAGCGAAGATTTGATACAAAGAGAAGAGATATGGTTTTGACCCATACTACAACCCCAATTCCAAAAAAGTTGGCATGCTGTGTAAACTGTAAAGAAAAACAGAATGCAGTAATTTGCAAATCATGGAAACCCTATATTTCATTGAAAATAGTAAAAAGATAACATAGCAAATGTTGAAGCTGAGAAATTTTATTGTTTTTTGAAAAATATATGCTCATTTTGAATTTGATGTCAGCAACATGCTTTAAAAAAGTTGGGACAGGGGCACTGTGTTTCATCACCTCTACTTTTAACAACACTCTGTAAACGTTTGGGAACTGAGGAGACCAATTGTGTTAGGATTTTGCTGGGAATCGAACCTGGGTCGCTGGTGTAGTGATCCAGCAAACCCCCACTAGGCCACCAGGGGAATGACTCAAGTGCAGAGGCGTGAGGCGAAAGTAGAGTAGCAAAAAACAGTTTATTTACAATGCAAAAAATCCAAAAAGTATAATCCAAAACGCTCAGAAGATGAGGGAAAAAATAAAAAATCCAAAAGTTCAAAGTCAATACAAAAGCCAATAACCAGAAAAGAAGGGGTAAAAATCCAAATGCTCAGAAGATCCAAAAAGTCAAAAACAAAATCCACAAAGTCCAAAAGAAAGCAAAAATACAAAGAACACAAGGACATGGGCAAGGCACACGGGACAGAGGTAACTAGCACTAAACAGCATAGCAAAAAGACTCCGTGACTAGAGGCCAAACTGAGGGAGTATAAATGCACAAACTAAATAGAACACAGGTGACAATAATGAGGACTAGGCGGGGCACAAGGCACATGGAAAAACAGAACACAACACACAGAAACAATAGCGGCCTCTAGCAGTCAAAACAAACATGACAACAAAAAAGGAATGATAGCGGCCTCTAGAGGCCAACAAAGTCCAAGTCCTAACAGGATCCCCCCCCTCAAGGAGCGTCTCCTAACGTTCCCAGGGCGCTCAGGATGGGCCAAATGGAAGTCCCAACAAAGTTCTTTATCTAAAATGTCCCGGGCGGGGACCCAACAGCGCTCCTCAGGGCCATAGCCCTCCCAGTCCACTAGGTATTGGAGCCCACCACGGACCCGGCGGGAGTCAAGCAGGTGGCGCACAGTGAACACAGTCTGACCCTGGAAGATGCGAGGGATTCCTAGGGGCAGGGGCATACATGGACAACAGTACGGGCCGCAACAGGGAAACATGGAATGTGGGGTTGATCCTTAGAGTCCGGGGCAACTGGAGCTGGTAGGCGACAGGATTCACCCTGCGCACCACCTTGAAGGGGCCAATGTAGCAAGGAGCAAGCTTGCGGTTCTCCACCCGCAGCAGAAGGTCCTTGGCGGACAGCCAAACCCGCTGCCCAGGGCGGAAAACGTGGGCAGGCCTTCTATGGCGGTTGGCCTGAGTCTGGTTGGCCCTGGAGGTCTGGATGAGGGTCCTCCTGACCTTGCTCCAGGTCTTGCGACACCGTCTCACATATTGGTTGACCGAGGGCACCCCAGCGTCCTCCTCCTGGTCCGGGAACAGAGGTGGCTGGAACCTGAATTGGCACTGGAACGGCGACAGCTTGGTGGCTGATGACCATGGCAGCCAGGTGCTCCATGATGTCGGGTTATCCATCACCAGGCCTTGCAGGGTGGTTTCCAGGTCTTGGTTGAGCCTCTCAGTCTGGCCATTGGACTGGGGGTGGAACTCAGAAGAGAGGCTGGCAGTGGCCCCGATGAGTTTGCAGAACCCGCGCCACACTCGGGAGGAGAACTGGGGCCCCCGGTCTGAGACGATGTCCTGTGGGAGACCAAAGACTCGGAAGACATGGGTAAATATAAGTTTGGCAGTTTCAAGAGCAGAAGGGAGTTTGCACAGCGGTATGAAGTGGCAGGCCTTAGAGAATCTGTCGACGATAACCAAAATGACAGTGTTACCTTGTGAGTCAGGAAGACCCGTGATGAAGTCGACTGCCACGTGGGACCAGGGACGCCAGGGAATGGGCAGAGGATGCAGGAGGCCCTGGGGATGCTGTCGTGGGTTCTTGCTTCTGGTGCACACCTCGCAGGACAGGACGAATGACCTCACTTCCTTCTCCATGCTTGGCCACCAGAAGCGTCTTCTCAAGAAGTCCAGGGTCTTCCGAGCTCCCGGGTGGGCGGTGAGAGGGGACGAGTGACCCCACTGGAGAACCTTGGCCTGGGCTTGACGAGGGACGTACAAGAGGCCCGGTGGCCCCATCCCAGGGCTGGGGTCCTGGCGTTGAGCTTGTCGGATGGCCTCCTCAACACCCCAGTGGACAGGGGCCACAATCCGGGACACAGGGATGATAGGTCCAACTTCACTTTCCCTGTTGTTGGACGAGAATAGCCTGGAAAGCGCGTCCGGTTTGGTGGTGTTAGAGCCAGGGCGGTACGATAGGGTGAAGTTAAATCGGCTAAAGAACAAGGCCCACCTAGCCTGTCGTGGATTGGCTTGCTGGAGGTACTCCAGGTTCTTGTGGTCCGTCCAAACCAGGAATGGATGTTGTGCTCCCTCCAGCCAGTGCCTGCACTCCTCAAGGGCCAGTTTAACTGCGTGCAGTTCCGGATCCCCCACATCATACCGGGACTCCGCAGGGCTCAGGCGGTGGGAGAAGTATCCGCAGGGGTGCAACCTTCCATCCGAACGTTGAGAGAGGACCGCGCCGACGCCACTGTCCGAGGCATCTACCTCGACGACGAATGGTTGCCGTGCAGAAGCGTTGCTTGAGGTCCCTGAATGCCTTTTCCGCCTGAGGAGACCAGACAAAGGATCCACCTGTCTTTCTGGTGAGATCCGAAATGGGCGCTGCTACAGAACTGAAGTTCCTGACAAACTTGCGGTAGAAATTAGCAAACCTTAAGAACCGCTGAACTTCTTTAATGGACTTGGGAGTGGGCCAGTCCCGGACGGCCAGGGTCTTGGCTGGATCCATCTGGAGTTGTCCTGTTCGTACAATAAAACCCAGAAAGGAGACCTCGGGGACATAGAACTCACATTTCTGAGCTTTTTTTTTTTAACACTTTTTTATATTTTTTAGTGGTACACTTAGGTAAAGAAAAAAACAATAATTACCATCAGTTACCATTACAAAAACACATCAAAACAAAAACAAAACGAACAAACCAACAAAAAATAAAAAAATATATACGGTACAATCTGGATGGGCATGTTTCTGAAGTATTCAATATAGTATAATTTCAGTCATTCTGTCATTGATATGTATACATTCCATTTCATCCATTTTTCTACGCATGTGTCAACTTGCAGTCTTATCCTATGTGTCAAGTCCTCCATTATGTACATCTCTTTCACAAGTTTCAACCAGTCATCCCTGTCTGGTGGTTCTGGCTTATACCATTTTTTCGTTATGGCCTTTTTGCTGGCTGCAATCAAGATTTTTAATATATATCTGTCTGGCTTAGCCACAATGTTTCCTCCCAAGTTACCAAGATATAATACTGTGGAAGTCTTGGGTATTTGATAACCCAAGACCGAAACAATAACAGAATGTACTTCATCCCAAAACTGAACAATATTAGGGCAAAGCCAGAATACATGTGCATGATTCACATTCATCTCACCACATTTTCTCCAACAGGGTTGGGAAACAAATGTGTACTTACTTCTAAGTTGGGGGGTAATAAAAAATCGTATTACATTCTTCCAGCAATGTTCTCTCCATGTACAAGACGACGCAGTAGAGTGCTGGGTTCTCCAAATCTGTACCCAATCATCCTCAGAAATATCCACATTTAACTCTTTTTCCCATTTGTTTCACATATGTGGTGTTTCCTTTGCTCTCCATTAGTTGTTTATATAGCACAGATATTATTCTTTTACTCTTGAAGCTATATGCCCCTATTACAGTTTTGATTACCCTATTTTTGTCCACATTTATGTTTGGTTTAACCTCCTTATTGTAATAGTTTCTAAGCTGTAAATATCTAAAATGATCTTGGTTGTCCAATGAGAACCTTTCCTTCAAGTCTTGAAAGCTCAAAATGCTCCCCTCTTTAATTACAGTACACAGAGCTGTTATTCCACATGAAGTCCATGGTTTTGGATATTTGGAATGAAACATTTATCATATACTGGCCATCTAAGCATCCTGGTATCTGTCTCTAATTTATGTTTACGTGTGATGTCATACCACATTTTAAGTGTAAATTTGGTGATGGTGCCCATGTGGTTATAAAAGTCTTTGGCTTCATCAGCATCGCCAATAAGACTTGAGATTTCCCTCTTTTGCGCAAACTGCTCTAGGTTCTTCCATTTGGCTTCATAGGATTGATCACACCAGCAGACTATGTGTTTGATTTGCGCTGCATGGAAATACTCCTTGAGGTTGGGCAATGCCATTCCTCCTTTTTGTTTTTCCAACTGTAAAGTCACAAATTTAATTCTCGGTCTTCCAAATAAATCTGGATATGGTTTTGTCCCATGCGCTAAATTGCTTCTCTGGAATTTCCACAGGTAAAGCCTGGAAAAGATAGAGCAGGCGTGGAAGGACATTCATTTTTATTGTCGCTATTCGTGAACTGAAGTCCAGAGACAGGACGGTCCATCTATCTATGTCTTTTTTGATACTTTTATCTATTTTGTCATAATTTGAGCCATCTAGGCTTTCTGTTGTTTTTGTTATAGTTACCCCAAGGTCATTGTTGTTGATTTCCAGTTAAATTTGAATTTTTCTTGTATATCTTTGGTTGGAGAGTAATTGAATGTTAAAACTTGTGTTTTGGTCAAATTCAATTTATATCCAGAATAAAAACCATAGACCTCCAGTTGACTAATCAGTTTAGGGAGACATACATCCGGTTCTTCTAGATAACAGATCACATCGTCAGCAAAGAGGCCGATAATGTGTTCTTCTCCATCTATTCTGATGCCCTTAAGCTCCTTACTCTGTCTAACTGTTTGCGCCAGTGGTTCTATAAAGATCGCAAACAGGGTTGGAGAGAGGCAACAGCCCTGTCTGGTTGATCGTTCTAGTTGTATGGTCTCTGTCAAGCTGCCATTGATTTTGATTCTTGCAGTTGGATTTTGATAGAGTGTCTTAATACACTCAATTGCCTTTGTGTTCAGTCCAAACTTTTTAAGAACCTCAGAAAGGAAAACCCAGCTGACACAGTCAAAAGCCTTTTCGGCATCAAGGCTTATAAATGCAGCACTGATATTGTTTTGTTTAACATGTTCTAGAACATGAGTTCTTCTTATATTGTCATGTGTTTGACGGCCCTTAATGAAACCTGTCTGATCTTCGTCAATAATGTCTTTCATGAATTGGTCAAATCTTTTAGCAATAATAGAAGTGTATATTTTATAATCTACGTTGAGAATCGATATAGGTCTATAACCTGAGCATGTCTCGTTGTTATTCCCCTTGGGGATAACTGATATCACTACTTCTTTCCATGATGGGGGTATTTTGCCTTTCTCAAGTGAATTGTTAAAAGATGACAAAAGTAATGGTACAAGTTGTTCCTTAAATGTTTTGTATCATTCTGAGGGTAGACCATCGCTACCTGGGGATTTGTTTGACTTTAATCTGCTTATTGCATTCTCTATTTCCAACACTGTAAATGGTTTGGTGAGTAGGTCATTCTGATGTTTCCCAATAGATGGCAGATCAAGATTCTGTAAAAAGGTTCTCATTTGATTAACATTTGCTGCTAAGGGTTGACTATAAAGATTCTTGTAGTAGTTCACAAAATTTAAGCCAATCCCTTTGGGATCGTAGATTACCTGGTTAGTATATACATCTCTTATTTTATGTATTGTCCTGTCAGCCTGTTGCTTCTTTAATCGTTTAGCTAACAATCTAGAGGCCCTAGGCCCTACTTCATAGTAGGATTGTTTTAGGAATCTTGTCTTTTTTTCAATTTCTGCATTTAATAGTTTATTTATGTTCTCCCTTGCTTCTTTAATTTGGGGGAGTAACAAAGGGTCCCCAGAATTTTTATGTTGTTGTTCGATTTTAGTCAGAATCTCTTTTGTTTAAGAAAAACCCTCTCTTTAGCTTTTTTCATGGCTGCCGTTTTTGCTATTAATTTCCCTCTTAAGACTGCTTTTAGGGCATCCCATAAAATAACAGGACTCACTTCACCATTATCATTTTCAGTCAAATATGTTGAAATTTCTTCAGTCATCTCCCTAACCAATACTTCATCGTTTAAAATCCCAACATTTAACCTCCATTGTTTTATTTTCTTTTGCGTATCCAATTGGATTTTTAGACACATTGCACAATGGTCTGACACGTCTGCTCCTTCGATTTCACATTCTTTTATTCTAAACAGGTCTATTTTATTTATAAAGAAATAATCAATTCTGGCATAACTGTCATGGGGTGGTGAATAATGTGTATAATCCCTTTGACTGGGGTGGAGTTCTCTCCATAAATCAACTATGCCAAACTCCTTGAATGTAGTTTTAATAATTTTAGTTACTTGGTTAATTGTTTTTTTCTTGTTTGTTGTGTCCATCTTATTATCCATCACAATGTTAAAATCTCCACCACATATCAATATTCCCTCTGACTGCATTATTATTTTATCAAGAAGAGATTTAACAAACCGCTTATCACTGTTGGGCAGGGCTTTGAACCGGTTCAAGGAACGAAAACGAAAACCGGGAACTTTTTCTATTTCACATGGAACAGAAACGAAACCAGAAACTTCATTATTTTTTATGTTCCGGAACAGAAATGCTTATTAAAAATAATGGTAACCGGTTAATACCGGTTTTTATTTCGTTCCTCAAAGTTTCCGTAGCCTACAAATAAAAAAGCCATTCTTCTCCTGCGCAAGTTTCTGTGACCCGCTGGGGTTCACTTCCTGTGTGACGGTCGCTGACTGAATGGAGAGAGCGGGAAGGTGGACTACTATTACGTCTCCATGTGATAATAAGTGAATTACTGAGTGTCTGAGCAAAGAAGAGCCTGAACGTTGCAACCTCCCTATTGGCTGTTTGTAAAAATGTATCAATTGTTGCCCTTCCCACGGGAATCATCGCGGGCTCGAGAGACGAGACCTGACGAGTTAGTTCGTTGGTAGCAGAACAAAATGTCTGGACACAAATCGGGTTTTCAGAAAAGGAAAGAAAATAAACAGAGGGTCGAAAATACAAAAAAGGAGGCAGAAAATGCAAAACGAGTTTTAAGGTAGGACAAATGGTTACTTTTCTGAGGCAGCCCGCCGTGGCTGCCTGCAGGCTTATTTATTATAGCCCATTTAGTTAAAATAGTTGATATAAAATGTTTATAGTTATGTGATGGTTGTCCTGAATTAGGCCGGTTTTTTTTTGGGGGGGGGGGGGGGTTGCGCGATGTTGCACCCGGGTCCAGATTAGGGCAGAACCGGCCCTGGCTACATTTCAGGTGTAGTTTGTTTTATGTATGTATGTACTTGCATAGATGTGTACTTGGTCTTCCAATATGGCGCCTACCGAAATCTCGCGGCGCGGTGACGTCATGCGGTAGCCCTCTATAGGGCCTGACTAGCCTTTGGTAACACACTAAACGAATTATCTTTCATTTTTGGCACTTTTTCTGTTTGTGTAGATGGGAAGACATACTGAGAATCCAAATCGCCAACATTTGAAATAATAATTGTTTTGAATTATTTCTTGTCTTATTTAATGAAGGTTGTAATAGAATTAGCCTACCTTTGGCTTAAGCTGGATGAGACAGAGACAATTTTATAGCCATTTGTTAAACAGCTGACAGGGAACGTAATTAACCGTTCCGGGAACGAAATTTTTTTGTTCTAACCGGTTCGGGAACGTCTATTTAATGGTGGAACCCAAAACCGGAAACGTTAAAATTCCGTTTCTGTTCGGAACGAACCGATAGGAAAAAAATTCTGGTTCAAAGCCCTGCTGTTGGGTGGGGCATAAACATTAACCAAAGTCATTAACTCGTTTTCTAGCTTTCCTTTCACTATAATAAATCTTCCCTCTTTATCCTTAGTCATATTGATACATTCAAATTTCACTGTGTTGGAAATCAATATACTAACACCTCTTTTGCCCTTATTTCTAAAACAGCTATAGAAAGTGTTCATGAAACCAAATTTCTTGAGTTTTTCAGTCTCCTGATCAGTCAAGTGAGTCTCTTGTAGGTAAATAATCTGGGCCTTCTCTTTCCTTAGTTTAGACATTACCTTTTGTCGCTTAATGGGGTTATTCAGGCCATTTACATTCAATGACAGTATCTTAACACTATTCTCTATCATTCATATTAACATAATTCCACAATCCAGATTGAAACTTAACAATTACTACAGGTGAACTCTGTAACAACCAATGAACAATTACATAAAGTTTAGTGACTTCAGAAGAAAGGAATGAGTTTAAACATCCTTTGGGTTCCCTGTTGGGGGGAGGAGGGAAAGGTGCCTCAAGCACGAAGGGGCCCTCCCTAGTGAGAAAGTTCTCTTCTCCACTAGAAGTGTCCAACATTTGGCGTTAAATTGTCCTCAGTCGGGTTGATAATTAGAGCAGGTTAAGTGGTAATAATTATATCAATAATAATAATAATAATAATAATAATAATAGAGAAGGGAAAAAAAAACCACATCCTAATTTACAATATCTAAATCAATATCTGTATTTTGTAGGCCTACATGCGAAATGACGAGTGCCTCAACTTTGTATAAGCTACACCTCAAAAGAAAAGCTATGGAGATTCTCCATGCACTTACATTAAATAAATAAAAGTACCTCACTTTGTGTCACTCCCAGAATATACGAGTGTCTCTTCTTATTCTGCTCACTGTAGTTTATTCCCCCGGCTGTGAATCTCTTCTGAATTCCAGGAGCCTCTCCCTTGCTCGATGAGCTGCTTTGTCGCCGGTGCTGATGGTTTTCCACGAGAGTAGTTCACCCAGGCGTTCCTCCATTATTTTCATCGCGTTCGGACTCTTTGCTTTCACCGTCACCTGAAATCCACGTCGATTGAGATCCTCCGTTGCTTCTTCTGCGTTCTCGTATGATCGTTGACCAGATTCCCAGTGGATATGCATTTTAGTGTAAGGAGTTTGGAAGCGGATGCCCTTTTCTCTCAGGACAGATTTGATCGGGCCATACGCCTTTCGTTTCTCTAAGACGTCTGCTGCATAGTCATTATCAAAGTAAATTCGCCGCCCATCCAGCTCAATCTTCTTCTGCCAGCCCTTTTGCAGAACCAATTCCTTGACGTGATATTGCAGAAAATTCACTATTGGGGATCTGGGTGCCGACCCTGCTGACGGTTTTGGAGCAAGAGCTCTATGCGCTCGTTGGATCTGTAGGTCCATTCCAGGGGGGAATTCAAGCTGTTCACTAAGCAGTTCGTTCACAAAGTCAGTGACTGATTTCCCCTCTTTGTCTTCCGGTACTCCGTAAATGCGTAGATTGTTTCGCCTGGAGCGACTCTCCAAATCAGTCATTTTATCTTTCATTTCGATGCTTTGCCTTAGAGTCGCAACCAGAGCGTCTTTGAACTCCAGGCAGGTTGACTCCAGATCGGCTATGCGTGATTGTGCTTTGGTAATGCTAGCATTCTGAGTCTGTAGCTCTCTCACAACGCCATCTTTAAACTCAGCAAAGTCATCTTTCATAGTTTTTAACACCTCACACTTGAAAGCATTTAAGTCCCTTCTCATTTCTTCCTTCAGGCTTTTAAATTCTTTTGAAAGTTGTGAAAGATGTTCGATAATAGTCTTTTGGTTACTTTCATTTTCTCCACACGCGGTTACCTCCTCTCCACCATGCTTCCCATCTCCAGTTTTTGAATCCGTCCTCATTTTAGTTCTGTTCAACTTCTTATCACTTTTCTGACTCTGTTGCATTTTTCCTCCCTTTGTCGATGAATTTGAACAATCTCAGTACCTTATTATCTCAAAGAGGCTTAATTTTCTAATCGACTATGAGGAGCTCTCCTCTTACACGTCCATCTCTCTCTAGCGCCACCACATTTCTGAGCTTTGGCAAACAGATTGTTCTGTAGCAGCTTTTGGAGAACCTGGCGGAAGTGGTGGTGATGCTCCTGCAAGGTCTTGGACAAAATCAGAATGTCATCGAGGTAAACAAAGACAGGTTGATCATGTCTCTCAAGACATCGTTGATAAGGGCCTGAAAGACAGCTGGCAGATTGGTGAGTCCGAAGGGCATCACTTGGTATTCATAGTGCCCTGACGGGGTGTTAAAGGCAGTCTTCCACTCATCTCCCTGTCGGATGCGGATGAGGTGGTCTGCATTCCGTAAGTTCAGCTTGGTGAAGATAGTAGCGCCTTGGAGCAGATCGAACGCTGTGGACATCAGCGGAAGGGGATAGCGGTTACGCACAGTGATCTTGTTCAGGCCCCTGTAATCAATACACGGCCGGAACCCCCCCATCCTTCTTGCTGATGAAGAAGAAGCCGGCACCAGTGGGTGAGGTGGAGGGTCGAATGAACCCAGAGGCCAGGGCGTCCTTGATGTACTCCTCCATGGCCTTGCGTTCTGGCTGAGAGGGGGAAAACAGTCTGCCGCGAGGAGGGGTAGCCCCAGGAAGCAAGCCGATGGCACAGTCGCAGGCACGGTGCGGAGGAAGAACGGCAGCCCTGCTCTTGCTGAAAACTTCTTTAAGATCCCAGTACTCTGTGGGAACTTGAGATAACTCGGTGAGATCAGGAGGCTCGGCAGAAGACACAGGCGAGCTGGAGAGCAGACAAGAGGCATAGCATGCAGGACCCCATTCCACAACCTGGCTTGCTACCCAGTCTATACGAGGATTGTGGCGGGTAAGCCAGGGAAAGCCTAGAATGACTGGGAACTCTGGCGAATGAATAAGGTGCAGGGATATTTCTTCTTTGTGACCTTGAGACTGGAGAAAGACTGGAGAAGTAACTTGGGTGACTCTTTCGTCACCTAAGGCTTGGCCATCCAGGGCAGACATAGACAGTGGGACTTCAAGAGGTGCAGTCGGGACATTGATTCTTTGGGCAAAGTGAACATCCATAAAGTTTCCAGCCCCCCCGGAGTCTAACAAGGCCTGGCAAGAGTGGACGGACTCACCCCAGGAGATGGAGACCGGGATGTAGACTCCTTGGCCAGGAAGTTCGGGAGAGAGGGCAGGCCCCGTCACAACCCTCCCTCGCCTGGACGGGGCGGTCCTTTTCCCGAGAGTTCGGGACATGATGCTCAGAAGTGGCCAGGCTTGCCACAGTAGATGCAGCACTTGTCCCTCCTTCTGCGCTCCCTCTCAGATGCGGAAAGACGGGTACGGCCCACTTGCATGGGCTCCGGACAGTCGCTGGAGGAAGTAGACGGGCTCCAGGTTGAGGCGGTGAGGCCGGGGAAGCTCTGGACTTGGCGGCGCGCTCTAATCCTGTTGTCAAGACGAATGGCATGTGAGATCAGTGTTTCGAGGTCACTTGGGCATCCGATAGAGGCCAGACCGTCCTTGATGGGGTCAGACAGACCATGGTGGAAGGCTGAAACAAGGGCAGTCTCATTCCATCCACTTACTGCTGTGAGCGTCCGGAACGAGATGGCGTAGTCTGCCACGCTTCCTCCCTGTCAGATGGACATGAGCTTCCTGGCTGCATCCTTACTGATGTCCGCCTGGTCGAAGACACGAAGCATCTCCTCCGTAAACAGCTTGAAATCAGAGCGCTCGGGTCCCTGTCGCTGCCAGATGGCTGTTGCCCAAGCTCGTGCCTTACCAGCTAACAAGGTTATCACAAAGGCAATCTTGCAGCGATCCGTAGTGTAGGTGGTAGGCTGGAGCTCAAAGGTGAGTTGGCACTGGGTAAGGAACTCTCGGCACTCACTGTGCTTGCCGTCATACCTCTGTGGTGCAGGAAGGCAGGGTTCACGAGGTGGAAGAGACAGCGTGGCAGGAGACACTGGAGAGGGAGCAGATGGTGGAGCAGGAACAGGGTCAGGAGGAGGAGATGGAGGCAGAGGAGTCAGCTGTGCCAGGGTTTTCCCAATTTGCTGAAGCAGTACCTCGTGACGAGCAAGGGCCTCACGTTGGCTTGCAAGTGTACGTCCATGAGTGTCCATGGTAGCTCCGAAGCGCGTTAAAGCAGCCATAATTCCCTGAAGGTTGTCTGGGTAGACAGTTGACGAAGCCTCTGCTGAGTCGGTCATGACGGAGTCTTTCTGTTAGGGTTTTGCTGGGAATCGAACCCGGGTCACTGGTGTAGTGACTAGGCCACCAGGGGAATGACTCAAGTGCAGAGGCGTGAGGTGAAAGTAGAGTAGCAAAAAACAGTTTATTTACAATGCAAAAAATCCGAAAAGTATAATCCAAAACGCTCAGAAGATATAAGGGAAAAAATAAAAAATCCAAAAGTTCAAAGTCAATACAAAAGCCAATAACCAGAAAAGAAGGGGTAAAAATCCAATCGCTCAGAAGATCCAAAAAGTCAAAAACAAAATCCACAAAGTCCAAAAAAAAGCAAAAATATAAAGAACACAAGGACATAGGCAAAGCACACGGGACAGAGGTAACTAGCACTAAACAGCATAGCAAAAAGACTCCGTGACTAGAGGCCAAACTGAGGGAGTATAAATACACAAACTAAATAGAACACAGGTGACAATAATGAGGACTAGGTGGGGCACAAGGCACATGGAAAAACAAAACACAACACACAGAAACAATAGCGGCCTCTAGCAGTCAAAACAAACATGACAACAAAAAAGGAATGATAGCGGCCTCTAGAGGCCAACAAAGTCCAAGTCCTAACAAATTGCTGTAGTTTTGAAAGAGAGATGTTGTCCCATTCTTGCCTGATATACAGTTTCAGTTGCTCAACAGTTCGGGGTCTCCTTTGTTGTATTTTGCACTTCATAATGTGCCAAATGTTTTAAATGGGAGACAGGTCTGGATTGCAGGCAGGCCAGTTTAGCACCCAGACTCTTTTACTATGGAGCCATGCAGTTTTAATATGTGCAGAAAGCAGTTTGGCATTGTCTTGCTGAAAGAAGGAAGGCCTTCCCTGAAAAACATTTTGTCTGGATGGCAGCATATTGCTCTGAAACGTGTATATATCATTCAGCATTAATGATGCCTTCCCAGATGTACAAGCTACCCATGGCATGTGCACTAATGCCCCCGCATACCATCACAGATGCTGGCTTTTGAACTGTACACTGATAACAAGCCGGATGGTCCCTCTCCTCTTTAGCCTGGAGGACGTGGTGTCCATGATTTCTAAATAGAATTTCTACTTTTGATTCATCAGACCTCGGGACAATTTTCCACTTCGCCTCAGTCCATCATAAAAGAACTCGGGTCAAGAGAAGGTGGCGGTGTTTCTGGATATTGTTTATATCTGGTTTTAACTTGCATTTGTGGATGCAGTAATAAACTGTTTTCACAGACGACGGCTTCCTCAAGCATTCCTGACCCCATGCAGTGATTTCCAATGCAGACATGTGTCTGCTTTTAATGCAGTGTCGCCTGAGGGCCTGAAGATCACAGGCATCCAATGTCAGTTTTCAGCCTTGTCTTTTGTCTACAGAGATTTCTCCAGATTCTCTGAATCTTTTCATGATATGTACCATAGATGATGTGATCCCCAAATTCTTTGCAATTTTACATTGAGGAACGTTATTCTTAAATTGTTGCACTGTTTGCCCACGCAGTCTTTCACAGAGCAGTGAACCCCTCCCCATCTTTACTTCTGAGAGATTCAGCCTCTCTGGGATGCTCTTCCCCAATCATGTTACTGACCTGTTGCCAATTAACCAAATTATTATTATTTTTTATCATTACACAACTTTTTCAGTCTTTTGTTGCTCCGTCCCAACTTTTTTGAAATGTGTTGCTGACATCAATGTCAAAATGAGCATATATTTTTCAAAAAACAATGAAATTTCTCAGTTTCAACATTTGATATGTTGTCTTTGTATTATTTTCAATGAAATATAGGGTTTCCATGATTTGTAAATCGTCATATTCTGTATTTATTTATGTTTTACAGTGTCCCAACTTTTTTGGAATTGGGGTTGTATTTAAAAAAGTCGGATTTTTCTGAAGATAAGACACTTCTACTGACCAAGTACCCAGATATCGCATTCTATCTGGTTTGGCAGACTTCACAGGTCGACAAATCTCAAATGAAGGCTTATAAGTCCATGGAAGCCTATAACAGCTTTGTCTCTGGATGGGTAAATACCTTATTAATTAAACCAGTCAACGATGACAAAGCAGTTGTACGTACTTGCAAGGGTAAGTTAAGGGGTTCTTTTGCATTTAGTTTACTTCCATGTGTAAACAACAGACAAAGAGTGAAATTTTGATAGATCTCTAGCTTTATGGCTCACAAATCACATTTCGATTTATTTCAGGTCAACCACTCTAAAATTATAACAATTTTATAATTATAAAATTATAACAACGACCAAGTGAACCACGGCGAGTGAACGCTCATTTTATAGCAAAATTCTAGCAACACAAAATAAAATTCTTCCATGATATTATCGAGAAAGCTTTTAAATCTCACCGGAGAAAAAATGATTACTGCAAACACGAGCTGTTTTGGTTTTAGCCTCTGTTAGATCAGCCCTGCCGATGTTGTTCAGCCGTGCTCATCTCCTCTCCGTACTAAGCCTCAGAGTTTCCTCGCCCTCTTTCTGAATCACGGACGGAATTCTAAAAAATCGGAACGTGCCACGGTCACAAGTACTGTTGTGACCATAGCCATATACAGCACAAAGCTATGGCATAGCTAAAAGAACGCTTAAAGCAATGGAAAAACAAAGAGAGCTGCGCACACGTGACTATGTTTTGTATGGAATGTCGCTTGACCCCGCATTTCTATCTCCGCCAACATGGCCGACATCCGGGTTTCTATTTTGCTTTGATGTCACTTGCAAGTCAAGGATTGTTGGAAGGTTGACCTGACTCGACTTTTCTTCTGATTAAAATGCATTTCTGTCTATTCCCATCTATCTGTTCGCTATTTATTTATTTATTGAATAAACCCAATCCATGTCTCCTGATTTCTAGCTCCAGGTCATAGTTGAGACAGCTCAGACGAGCTTCCCTTGTTATAAGCTCCAAGGCTAGAGCATGATTAAACTTCCTGCCACTCCAAGTTAATTTCTGAGTCTTTTTAGTCCTCAATGATGAGTCAGGAGGGGATGATGGTGAAGTGGAGGAAAAGGAAAAGAAGGCAAGAAGAGAGATGCCACAGTCTACTGCGTGTGCAACAAAGGATGTTTTACTACAGTACACATAATACTGTGCACCTTAACCTTTTATCCTCTAACATCTGCTACTGTTCGGAACACTTCTCTCTCTCTCTCTCTCTCTCTCTCTCTCTCTCTCTCTCTCTCACACACACACACACACACACACACAGCAGTTATCAAACATATTGAAGAGCAAGGCATTTCGGCATTTCTGACCAGAACTAAACGCAACCAATGCTCTATTTTTGGCTAAACAGCACTGCACGCGAGAGAAATTTTGTTTTCTGGCTCAGCACGCTGCCTTTCCTCACAGCCATTCGCTCTTTCAGCAAATAATACCATGATTAATGCTGACAATTCGCAAAAATGGTTTCCATTTATTTCCTTTTGATTTTGGTTTACACACACACACACACACACACACACACACACACACACACACACACACACACAGGCTTGCAAAGAGACGTTTGTCGACGAATTTCAATTATTTTTAATTTAAACACCCTCATGAGTGTTTAAATGCTCAATAAATACCTGGAGACCCTGAAAGTGTTAAAATTTTAGCTTTTCATATAGTGAAAATTCCTTACCACGATGAACTTAGCTGTGGCTTGTACGTTTCTTTCTGCATAGCTGTATACCTGTGTGTGTTTTTTGTTTGTGTGCGCGTGTGTGAGTGGCTCTGCTCTCATCCCCACAGGTAGACTGTGCCTGTCATCCTGCTTGGTTCCTGCCTATTTCTCAGCATACAATAGAGAGCTGAAATGCTTTCAGAGTGTGTGACCCTCGCAGGCTCTGTACAACCACCTCCATCTCTCGTCCTGATTGGGCTGCTTTTCTCCTCTCGCTCTTTCCATGCAGTCCTTTCTCTAGGCAAAATGAGCAGCCGTGAAGGGAAAGGCCCCATCCATTTTGTCCGTGGCCCTCCCAGACCTTCATTTGGCCCCTCTGACCTACACCCATTTGCCAAAGGCTCTACCTCTATTCATATGACCGTAATTGGCAAGCACTGGTTAGCTGGTCTTGTGACAGAGGGGTAAGGAAGGTTCCAAGGTGAACAATTTTTTTCGACTTCCATAGGGAGCAACTTTGTGTCACCAGCACAAATCCTCATATTTTTGCATTGCTTTCTGCAAAACACACATACACAGAGCAGCATTTGACCGAAAGTAGTTGTTTCGAGGTTACTTGGAATTGTCTCTCCTTATCATTTTGTATGCGTTAAGATACTGTGTGTGTGTGTGTGTGTGTGTGTGTGCGCGCTTCATCTAATGTCTGATGGATGGAGTGACATCATCATGCATTTTAAAGTTTGTTCAACACATTGGTGTTTATTTATCACTAATGCTCTCTGTCTCATGTTTGGCTCTCTGTAAGAGTCGAAGTCCAGGCAGCGGAGGACACTGCGGCACTCTCTGTCACCCCCCCCCACCCCCGGGTGTAATGCCTCAGTAAGGGCAGTGAGAGGTGAGGCTCAGGGCCTTGTCCTGCCCCTTAACCTTCTCAGGGTGCCCCGGTGCCCTCTTACCCATGTGCCCTGTCTCTCTCTGTCTCTCTCACACACACACACACACACACACACACACACACACACACACACACACACACTCCCTCCCTCTACGAGGCTCACTGCCTTCATTACATTGCTAATGATGTGTTTACTTCCCTGTGTGTTATTAAAGACTAACCTCAGAGCACTAATGACTGGGGCTCACTTACCCCCCCCCCCCCCCCCCCCCCCCCCCCCCCCCACACACACACACGCGTGCGCACACATGCAACCATAGACTCCACTAGTACCATGGTAGGGGAGACTAAGACCAGAATACATGGGCATTTTAATATTCCTGTAGACAGGAATCCTCAGGACTGCGCATGAGTTCCAGTTCTTGTCTCACTCTGCTGTAAGCACTGTGCTGTATCACTCTGTATAAAAGGCTTTCACGCACATGACAAGTGCTCAAGAGCAGTTCAGTACGAGTGTGAGCCGTCTGTCAGAGAAAGGATGAGAATAGTGTGTGATGCAGGGAAGCAGATCAGCCCAAGGGCAATAACACTCCTTGCCAGTGTTGAAGAACTAACGCCACCAATGCCAGCTAATGATCACAGAGTAAAGGCGACAGTTTGTGACTGAAATGCACATGTATTGTGTGTGCCTCTTTAAAGAGAAATAAATCAGCATACCAGGAGGGGGCAGTAGATTCTATTGCAGATGAGCAAAAGTTTTGAGCAGAAGGATGGATGTGAGAAGGTGTGTGTGTGTGCGCTCTCAAGAATTTTCTTTTACTTGCTCGGCTTAACTTAGAAGACAGGATTAACGATGGACACACCAATGCTCAGTGGAGTGTCAGGTTCAGCACAGCCATCCATCTATCCATTCTCTATACCGTATATTCCTCAGGGTTATGTTAGAGTTAGAGCCAATCCCAGCTGACTTTGGGCGAGAGGCGGGGTACACCCTGGACACGGCTCACACAGAGACGAACAACCGTTCACACAGCAGCCTAGTCCACACTAGTCCACATGACTTTGGACTGTAGGAGGAAACCCACAAAGACATGGGGAGAACATGCAGAATCCACACAGAAAGGCTCCAATCAGTTACGAGGTTTGAACTCCGAACCTTCTTGCTGTGAGGTGACAGTGCTGACTACTGCACCACCACTGTGCCGTTCCATAACACAGCCTAAAAGAGAAAACCTACTAAGCCATGTCAGGACATGTAATTTTTATGAGATCCGAGCCAACTAATGTTGAGGCCTTTGTAGGACATGTCTTGTGCTAAGTGGAGAACCCAGATCTGGGGTGTGCAGCTCGTCTCCTGGAGAGCTGGAGTCTAAAGATGAGCATCATGACTCTGATCTCATGCGACCCAACAAAAAAGTCATGGGAGTGGGCGTTTTTTACTTTCTTTTCTCAAGTTCCTTTTGACTAGAGAAAAAACGAGTTAAACCAAGAACTAGAACAGTGTTTCTCAACTACTGGGCCATCTAGTAGGCCGCAAATGTTTTTCAAGTTGAAACTAACTTTTATTAGGGTACAATTGCTGGGTTTCATCCAACTTCACATGTGGCTTAAGGCTAGGTCACAACCGGACGTATGATTTTTTTTGGCCGTGCGATTTTTGGCGTTTCCCAAATCGCTGCTTTTTTTTTGTTCATGGAGAAAGACGCACGTTGGCCGTAAGTTTGTCTTGCAACCTGAAAAAAACGTAAGCGCCCGTAGAGTTTGTTTGACATGACAAAGAACCTCTGCGGCCGGTCTGTGGCTCGAAAATCAGCACGTCACACACGCGCCCTCCGTGCGTTTCTTGCGTTTTTTGCACATAGACCGGCCGTAGGAGCACGTACGGCCGGTTGTGACCGAGGCTTTATTAGATATACAGGATATGAAGAGGTGGTCAGCTAAGCTCACTGTTCACAAAGCATTACTATCTCTGGGGTGCCTTGCTAGTCATTAAAATGCCCGACGCTTGCTTTGTTTTGGGTCGTTTGAATTGAACAAACCATGAAGCTGATAAAAGTTTCTTCCGGGTTCCCCGTGAAGTGACAGTGTGAAAGAGCAAAGGATTTTACCAAAAGATGTTGAGAAAGGTGGCTCTTGAACCTTTCGCTGCGACGGAAGGGAGCCGAGTTGAAGAACGCTCGAGTTTGCAGTGATCGCTTCGTGGAAGGTTTTGTAGATTCCTCTGATTTATTTTGTTTGGATTCGCAAATCACTTTCCTCGCCATTTTCTGTTATTTTGTGATGTTTTGAAGTTCAGGAGACGCTTAAGTCCTCATGTGTTTTTGTTTACTGTTTGATCATGGTCGTTAGATTGTAAGCTAACGTGTATATAATACGTGTAATACCCAGGTCTTTAAAGGTGTTTCTGTGGATCTTTGTGAATGATTTACCTGGAAGAGAAGAGAAGGGAGGATTGAGACTCGAGTGGCTGTGGTTTGTTTGTTCGTTTGTTTGTTTGTTTTATATCCGATACTAAAACTTTTAGCGTCCTAGCAACCATTGCAAAGACGTGTACAAAAAGCCCAGAAATTCCTACTTAAACGATACAAGATTTAACTTGTAGTGTCCTGATCCCCAGATCTTTAACTCAGCCACATATAAAAAGTTGTACACCTCCATGCTCTTCCAGGTTTTCATCTGTGTGCTCGTGTAGAACGATGTCTGCGGCACCAGGTAGTTTGAGATGTCGGGGAAATCAACAGATGGATAATTTTCCAACTCATAGAAAAAATCGTTCTTTGTTAACGTGCAAGGATCTAATCCCATTGAGTGGTTTCTATATCCAGTTCTTTTGAGTGTACTTCTTGGGTTTAATAACTTGCTCGTTTGCTGAACACAAACATGGCAATAAGTTCTCGTGTGAATCGACCAGAGTCCACTTTTGGATCATGAATCCCTTTTTGGCTGAGAATGCCAAAACTACAACTAAAAACAGTTTGTTTTTATTGCGTTTATTTAATTCCCCGGCTCCCGTCTGTAACAGGTGTAATACACTTTACAGGAGATTATTAGGTTGTAATAGAACAGATGAGCCAAAATAATTGGGGATCTTTTTTAATGGGCCTCAACTTGTTACAAGTATGAATAGGTGGGCCTTAAAGGAACAGTCCACCGTATTTCCATAATGAAATATGCTCTTATCTGAATTGAGACGAGCTGCTCCGTACCTGTCCGAGCTTTACGCGACCTCCCAGTCAGTCAGACACAGTCAGACGCGCTGTCACTCCTGTTAGCAATGTAGCTAGGCTCAGTATGGCCAATGGTATTTTTTGGGGCTGTAGTTAGATGCGACCAAACTCTTCTGCGTTTTTCCTGTTTACATAGGTTTATATGACCAGTGACATGAAACAAGTTCAGTTACACAAATTGAAACGTAGCGATTTTCTATGCTATGGAAAGTCCGCACTATAATGACAGGCGTACTAACACCTTCTGCGCGCTTCGGCAGTGCATTGATATCTGAGCTCCGTATCAATGCGCTGTCGAAGCGCGCAGAAGGTGTTAGTACGCCTGTCATTATAGTGCGGACTTTCCATAGCACAGAAAATTGCTACGTTTCAATTTGTGTAACTGAACTTGTTTCATATCACTGGTCATATAAACCTATGTAAACAGGAAAAACGT
This sequence comes from Neoarius graeffei, assembly GCF_027579695.1. NCBI lineage: Eukaryota > Metazoa > Chordata > Actinopteri > Siluriformes > Ariidae > Neoarius > Neoarius graeffei. The sequence continues at coordinate 39,738,462 of NC_083575.1, read as the reverse complement.
GGAAGAGTTTGGTCGCATCTAACTACAGCCCCAAAAAATACCATTGGCCATACTGAGCCTAGCTACATTGCTAACAGGAGTGACAGCGCGTCTGACTGCGTCTGACTGACTGGGAGGTCGTGCAAAGCTCGGAGAGGTACGGAGCAGCTCGTCTCAATTCAGATAAGAGCATATTTCATTATGGAAGTACGGTGGACTGTTCCTTTAAAGCAGAAAAGTTGAGAACCCCTGCACTAGAGCACTAAAACGTGTGTGTGCGCACGCGTATGGATTCCTTGACAAAGTCTGCAGTGTTTTAAATAGCAGTGGGTGAGGAAAACGGATTGTAGGTGTTTAAGAGGCTTTAGAGCAACATTTTGTTCGATAGCGTATGCTAGAGGGTTTTACTGTGCAGCTTTAACTAAGGGCAGATTTTGTACAGCCAAGGTGGGTAATAGCAAAAGCCATCTTAACCTGCGATACACAGGCCTTTCTTAATCAAGGCCTGTAGGTGCCACGGCATTTCAGAAATAGGATTAGGTTATACGAGTCTGCGTTTGGGTATGCCACATAGAGTTCAAGCTTGCTGATCTGAGGTTCACTGAAAGTTCACTGTGTGTGTGGGTCTGGACTTGTTAAGCTGTTTGCTGTTCTTTGGAGTGTTATTGCCAGGGATTAGGTATAGGATCACTAAACTTTAAAGAGAGAAATTCATGCAAATTCACTTCATTGGTTACCTAATATTCAAAGCTGAGAGAGGTAGAGCTAGTGTCAGAAAAATGTAACTAGAAACCGGAAAGCAGGTGTAGATGTTGTGAACTCTCTCTACACTGCCCTTGTAGTGAACAGGGAGATGATGTGAGGATGGGGATTGATTGGGGAGGGGGGGAGTGTCAGAGCTGTGACTGACACACCAGGAGGAAGGAGGAACACACTTGAAAAATTGAGGAAGAGGTCAGACAGACATGTGTTTGAGGAGGGATAATGGACAGGGCGTGTGTGTGTGTGCGTGCGCACAGTAGAGGAGAGACAGATAGTGCGAGAGTAGAAGCTGTGTGTGAGAAACCAAAGGCTACTGTATGTGTGTGTGAGGATAAAACTAGAGAACACTGATAGGGAGAGGGGATTTGAGCAGGATAATAAAGGCAGTGGTTGAGTTGATGGCTCTCTACGTCCAGGTGTCACAGCGTATGACAGACTAGTTGTCTGGGAAGATTGTGTTCACTGTGTGGAAGAGTACCAAGCGGCACTCTCCCTGTGACCCCTCACCTCCGCACCCGCGCCTGACTGACACACGCACCGTGGTAATGAGGGGAAATCAGGCCAAATTAAGCCTAATTAAACACCCATTTATTCTCTCTCGGCCTGTTCTTTTTATGGGCTGGTGAATATTCAGGCATGTCAGACAGTGGAATTAGTATATCCCGAAATAATGGCAGCCGAGATTGTGTTGCTGGAGGACAATTTGCTTAAACGTCGGTTCAGTTTAGACAAAAATGGCATCCTTACAGCCTGCGTATGGATGTCGTGCTGTAGGTTGAAAGTGAACAGAGCAAAAACAACCCCAATAATTTTGTTCATGTACTGTAAATGTGTCCTGATGCCATTTATGGGATGTGTGTTTGTGAGTCAAGAACCCAGATAAAGCTATATTCTCCCCCTCTCCTTATCCAGCTACTGCACAAGTTGTGTGTGTAAGTGTAAGTGACTTCTGTCTGCAGGCTTGGAGCACTCAAGTCTGACTCATGCCTTAATTTTAAGGACTCGTAACTTGACTTGGACTTGAGCACTGATGACTCAGACTTGGACTCGTGCGTTAACTGCATTCGGACTCATAAATTGGAGACGAGGACTCGGATTTTTTCTTTAATTTTGTAACATGCCATAATAATTTGGCACAAGATATTTATATCTACATTAATTTTTGTACTAATTTTACGCAAGACCGTCACACCTGCGCACCTTGGCACGTGCATCAGTTAGACTCTCGGGCGCGCTCCGGACAGTGCACGTGCCAAGCGGACTTTCACGTGCGCCGTAAATGACTCACACCTGCATAGGATTAAGGTGCAATCGGCGCGCCTATATAAAAACTGTGAAAACACACTTACTTTGCAAAGTATTGAGTTGCGTTGCTGGCACGTTACCGAGCCTCATTTCCTTGTTTGATTTCCTGTTTCTCGTCTTTGATTCTGCCGAGTCTATGATAGGTCGAGCGAGGCACAAACAGGCTATTGTCTGTTTCACCGTTTTACAATTTTGCCTGCCATTCTGGATTGTTTACCTGTCTTCACTTGTGTTAATAAAAACATCTTCTGCACTTACATGCATCTCCCAAGCATCTCTGACAGAATACTTCACACTCCCTGACAAAGAGAACGCACATTCACCTGTTCATACGGCATGTTCAAGAACAAACTAATGTTAATGGCGCTAAAACAGCCACCGTCAGATGATACGGTCGGAGTGTTGGACTCAACTTGGACTTGACTTGACTCGGATCAATAGTGGACTCGAAATTTTCTTTAATGACTCGGACTTAAACACTGGGGACTCGGACTCGAGGTTTAGTGACTCTACTACAACGCTGTCTGTTTTTAAAGGAACAGTCCACCGTACTTCCATAATGAAATATGCTCTTATCTGAATTGAGACGAGCTGCTCCGTACCTGTCCGAGCTTTGCGCGACCTCCCAGTCAGTCAGACGCAGTCAGACGCGCTGTCACTCCTGTTAGCAATGTAGCTAGGCTCAGTATGGCCAATGGTATTTTTTGGGGCTGTAGTTAGATGCGACCAAACTCTTCCACGTTTTTCCTGTTTACATAGGTTTATATGACCAGTGATATGAAACAAGTTCAGTTACACAAATTGAAACGTAGCGATTTTCTGTGCTATGGAAAGTCCGCACTATAATGACAGGCGTACTAACACCTTCTGCGCGCTTCGGCAGCGCATTGATATCTGAGCTCCGTATGAAGAGTTTGGTCGCATCTAACTACAGCCCCCAAAAATACCATTGGCCATACTGAGCCTAGCTACATTGCTAACAGGAGTGACAGCGCGTCTGACTGTGTCTGACTGACTGGGAGGTCGCGCAAAGCTCGGACAGGTACGGAGCAGCTCGTCTCAATTCAGATAAGAGCATATTTCATTATGGAAGTACGGTGGACTGTTCCTTTAATATTCCACACTGGGAGGGCAACTCCCTTTGAGACAGGTTTACAGGATCTGTATCTTCTAGGTATAGGTGAGGTGTATATGGTGGTGGTACTGCCTTGTATGTGTGGGAGAACCAGTGTTGCTACCTTTCTTCAATCTGATTTGGAGACACAGAGCTTGGTGTAATTCACATGTGCACGTTTGCATGTTTGTTGTCTTTCCTTGAAGCTGTGGTTCTCTACATCATGATACATTCCCTACATAGTTTGCTCCATTGCAATATATTCTCTATAGGGCCTGTCCTAAGGATAAGTGAACCAAGTTGCAGCAGGATGGTAAATTGCAGCACTAGAATGGCTGATGAAGTAAAATTAAGTGATGATGATTTTTTAAAATCACACCTAGACCATTGCACACATCACATGCATCCCTAATGTCACATCTCATCTCATTATCTCTAGCCACTTTATCCTGTTCTACAGGGTTGCAGGCAAGCTGGAGCCTATCCCAGCTGACTACGGGCGAGAGGCGGGGTACACCCTGGACAAGTCGCCAGGTCATCACAGGGCTGACACATAGACACAGACAACCATTCACACTCACATTCACACCTACGGTCAATTTAGAGTCACCAGTTAACCTAACCTGCATGTCTTTGGACTGTGGCGGAAACCGGAGCACCCGGAGGAAACCCACGGGGAGAACATGAAAACTCCGCACAGAAAGGCCCTCACCGGCCACGGGGCTCGAACCCGGACCTTCTTGCTGTGAGGCGACCTAACCACTACACCACCGTGCCGCCCATGTCACATCTTATAAGTAAAAAATGGTTAATACTAAAATTAAAAACCTTAAAACACATGTATGAATGCAGGTTAAAATATAAATTCAAATATACTGTATACTAAGCCTATCTATAGTATACAGCCTATCTATAGTATATATTACATCGTGTATACAAAGTATAATAAACATTAGACTGTATATGCACAGCTATGATATTCGAGCTAGCACGAGCTACACATTCTGTCTTCAGTGTAAAATTATATATTTGCAAGTAATCATCAATTATCATCTTGAATGAAGGCCAATTTGCCAACTGTTTCTTCTATTAATTCATAATATATACAGAATATTATATGTTTGTGTGAAATTATGAAGTTTATCTTCGAGTGGTAAATATATTCATGAGTGAGCGAAATGAACAAGTGAAAATATTTTCAACACAAGAAGATAAACTTCGTAACTTCACCCCACTGTGTAATGTTTGATATTATATAGACACATCCACACACGCACACAAAAAACAAACGCAAGCTAATAAAAAGAATTTGAATTTCGAACCGGTTCACCATTTTGACAATGCGCGTCTAGTCCGTGGGAAAACACTGGGAATGACATCATTGGAGTGAAATATCAGGAATTATTATACACACAGGACACTTTGTCGATAGAATGAAAACGTGTTCTATTCCTTTCTAACGGGTTTCATTCGTTTGGTTGGATAGCATGCAATATTGTTAGCATATCGCTTATCTTGCGTGTATTATGTCACACTACCCAATGGAGAATGAGCGTGCAATATGGTTTACAATATTGCACGTTGGTGAGACATGACATCACATGTCGGAGCTGATGTGAATATTCATTGAGAGAGTTTTCTGCTGTGCGTGCAAAGAATCATTTCTTTGTTCGCTGGGAAAGAGAAAGACCAGGCTAATCCAGTGCTAGGATTAGCTATGCTATAATTAAACACTAAATAAATAAACTGAAAACTGAAACCAAACACCCGAAAAGCTACCAAAACTTCATTAGATATTCTTCACGCATATTTACAACTTGGAAATTACAAGAGGAAAAACATACCAATGGACATTGAAAAACTGGAAAAGAGTGTATAATAATAATATTGGCTGGCTATTTTGCATGGTCTATCAGATGTATTCCATTCAGCTCGGCGGAGGCAGCTGTCCATCACTAGTGACGATGACTGCTTCATTAGGATGCGCAGAAATGCAGATGGGCCACGAGACCCGCACCAGAGCGGCCTCTCCTAATGAAGCGCCTTGCACAGTAAAGTAAGACAAACGATGTTGTGTCCCCATCGTGTTGTCTCTCTGGACCCCCAGACCTGATGCCAAGTGGTGCACAAAAGTGCCACAGACCTCACGGGTATGGAAGTTGCCTCGCAGTGACAACTGACTTGCTGAGTGATGCCATCATTTGGCCATTTGAGTGGCTCTTCCGCACACCATCTGTTGGGTTCATCTGCCACGTTGCACCGAAAAGCGCCTTGCTGTCAGCGCCTTATTGGTGATGTACTATTTAACCCATAGCTGGAACCCAGGCAGGTGCTACCACTCTGGGTCAGAGTGGACCTGGGAGTAATGGTGATTAAGGGGTAAGTCCACTTTCCCCAATACTCAAGTCCTCCTAGACCTGAGACTCGCCACCAGTTGCAGTTTAAAGTCATACCCAGGACTAACTCTTCTTCAACTTGTTCCGTATCATGCTAGCTGAATGGAATATATCTGATATACCACTCAACGCCAGCCAATATTATGTAAATGTCTCACTCAGATCCGCGATGTATTTCGTATGAAAAATGCGAATTCATATCTTAAAGCCATCTCAACTTCATATCTTCAAGTCAACGTGTGATTTTTATTTTTATTACACAGACACATTCACAAACTAAAAGTACCCAAATTTATCAAAACGATTTATCGATTTCCTCACGAGTGACCTAGAGAAATGTATCATGGTTTTGGTTCTCCATGTCCTGGATGTAGCTCTTATGAAAAATGCGAGTGGTGTATTTCCCAGTAAAACACTTGTGCATATACAACCCCGATTCCAAAAAAGTTGGGACAAAGTACAAATTGTAAATAAAAATGGAATGCAATAATTTACAAATCTCAAAAACTGATATTGTATTCACAATAGAACATAGACAACATATCAAATGTCGAAAGTGAGACATTTTGAAATTTCATGCCAAATATTGGCTCATTTGAAATTTCATGACAGCAACACATCTCAAAAAAGTTGGGACAGGGGCAATAAGAGGCTGGAAAAGTTAAAGGTACAAAAAAGGAACAGCTGGAGGACCAAATTGCAACTCATTAGGTCAATTGGCAATAGGTCATTCACATGACTGGGTATAAAAAGAGCATCTTGGAGTGGCAGCGGCTCTCAGAAGTAAAGATGGGAAGAGGATCACCAATCCCCCTAATTCTGCGCCGACAAATAGTGGAGCAATATCAGAAAGGAGTTCGACAGTGTAAAATTGCAAAGAGTTTGAACATATCATCATCTACAGTGCATAATATCATCAAAAGATTCAGAGAATCTGGAAGAATCTCTGTGCGTAAGGGTCAAGGCCGGAAAACCATACTGGGTGCCCGTGATCTTCGGGCCCTTAGATGGCACTGCATCACATACAGGCATGCTTCTGTATTGGAAATCACAAAATGGGCTCAGGAATATTTCCAGAGAACATTATCTGTGAACATAATTCACCGTGCCATCCGCCGTTGCCAGCTAAAACTCTCTAGTTCAAAGAAGAAGCCGTATCTAAACATGATCCAGAAGCGCAGACGTCTTCTCTGGGCCAAGGCTCATTTAAAATGGACTGTGGCAAAGTGGAAAACTGTTCTGTGGTCAGACGAATCAAAATTTGAAGTTCTTGATGGAAATCAGGGATGCCGTGTCATTCGGACTAAAGAGGAGAAGGACGACCCAAGTTGTTATCAGCGCTCAGTTCAGAAGCCTGCATCTCTGATGGTATGGGGTTGCATTAGTGCGTGTGGCATGGGCAGCTTACACATCTGGAAAGACACCATCAATGCTGAAAGGTATATCCAGGTTCTAGAGCAACATATGCTCCCATCCAGACGACGTCTCTTTCAGGGAAGACCTTGCATTTTCCAACATGACAATGCCAAACCACATACTGCATCAATTACAGCATCATGGCTGCGTAGAAGAAGGGTCCGGGTACTGAACTGGCCAGCCTGCAGTCCAGATCTTTCACCCATAGAAAACATTTGGCGCATCATAAAACGGAAGATACGACAAAAAAGACCTAAGACAGTTGAGCAACTAGAATCCTACATTAGACAAGAATGGGTTAACATTCCTATCCCTAAACTTGAGCAACTTGTCTCCTCAGTCCCCAGACGTTTACAGACTGTTGTAAAGAGAAAAGGGGATGTCTCACAGTGATAAACATGGCCTTGTCCCAACTTTTTTGAGATGTGTTGTTGCCATGAAATTTAAAATCACCTAATTTTTCTCTTTAAATGATACATTTTCTCAGTTTAAACATTTGATATGTCTTCTATGTTCTATTCTGAATAAAATATGGAATTTTGAAACTTCCACATCATTGCATTCCGTTTTTATTTACAATTTGTACTTTGTCCCAACTTTTTTGGAATCGGGGTTGTAATAATAATATTTATTACGTGGTTTTGTTGAATACTTGAACCTGATTGGTGAATTACAGCATTCTACGGTCTGTTATTTCTGAATAGCAGACCGCTGCTATGAATAACAGACTCTTACTATAGACACAAGTCTGATATGAGTACCACGTCCAGTCATATCAATCTGCAGAAATAAAATGTTGTTGCTTTCATAAACAAATTAACGATGTCCACTCATTTGCATTACTCTGTAGCTTAAAAAAAAGTTACTCCATCAGAAAACATCATGGAAGCTTTTTCTAATAATACTTTGTGTTCAGTTTAACCCGAGGCTGCAGAGTTTACATTGCTATGGATGCAGTTCCAACCATAGAATCTCATGGACTATATATTTTTTTTTTCTTAGCAGAAGCAAGAAAATAATTTTGAAATCTATATTTTGTGTCAAAAGATTGATGTCTTTAGTAAGTAACCGTGTAACATGCGGGATAATGTATATTATCCCTTACATGGTGTATAATGTCAAGCCTTTTTCTAGACAAGTTTAGATGTGTCTTAGTCTATTCTTAAATAATTTTACTTCTTTCTGGAAAGAAACTATAAAAAAAATAAACATCCGGAACAAAGCTAACTTACCTGCCATTAAAACAAGACCATTTTAAACTTAAGTAAAACTAGAAATAGGCTTATAATTGTTTTCTAAACATCTCATAATGAGAAATATTAGATAGACTTGTCTATATTTGTTATCTCGGTTATTGTTGATATTATATATCGATATTTTATTAATAATTTCAATAAATGGAATTGAGTTTCATATCAGTGGATAAGGCATTGTTGAAAGCCGGTTGTAAGCAATTTTGTTGTGTGTTTATCACATAGTTAGTTAGTATTATGACTTTGATAGCTAAAGTACTACAGTTATATGGTTTAACATGTTTGTTTCAATGTTTAAGTTAAACTTTTAGCGGGGTAATTTTAATTGGTATGAATATTTGCCATCTTGCTACTTATTTTCAGATTATGCCTGTATTTTATTTTTAATATGGTGTTGAAGATTTTGAATTTTTACTGAGCAATGTACATTGTATTCCTTCCTTTCACTGCCTCACCTTTAGTTTGTCATAGAGTGCCATATTTCAGTAAATCATCTAGTTTTTGGCTCATTAGTTAAATTGTTAGTATATTTCTATGGTGACTTGATTGTGCAAGGTTTACAGTATCATGTCAGTGCTTTGTTCTGTGTCGGTGATGAAGGATGAACTACTGTAAAGGGAGGTTTTCTTAGGCCCTGTCCACACGACAACTGATTCAGGTGAATCTGATAAAATTGTTTATCGTTTCGGCCTGGCGTCCACACGGCACCGGCGTTTTGGGTGCCCCAAAACGAAATCTTTTGAGAACGGGTTCCAGAGTGGAAAAATCTGGCAACGGCGCTGTTGCGAAGTCGTCTGGATGAGTAGAACGGATTTGTTTACGATGACGTCACAACCACATGACAATCCTGCCAGCAAAAATAGGGGGAAAAAAAAAGAAGCAATCTCGCCTCTTCAGATGTTGATTTAAGTCCGACAATACATTCCTCAAAAAGGGCGTAGAAGAACAAAGTAATCCATCAACGTGTAGCATTCAATTTATTCCGGACCATTAAAGAATTCTGGAGGATCTCAGAATGTTGGTGTACTGGCTTCCATCTACCCCCGTTCATTCCCCTCTCTCTCTCCATCTACCCCCGTTCATTCCTCTTTCCGCGTCTCCATTCAAAAAACGAGCACGTGATTTAAAGGGACTATAGCCATAGGACAGGGAGTGAGAAGGTGTGTGCGTGTGACAGTGACAGGGAAGAACCTAGGCTCATGCTCGCCCTGAATTTCTCTTAAAGTGAAGGCAGAAGAACGTTCAGTGCCTGGCCAAGCTTTCTATGTATTAATTTACATAGACGTTTTAATACGAAATATAAATGTCTCAGACAATAGATACTATTTTACGCTACTGACTAATAATCAAAACTTTATGTGGCTGATGCTACAGAAGAAGGGGTTTATGCGCATGCGTCCTACTTCTTCTATTGTTCTGGTGTCTCCGATGGGACCGTCTTACAGCGCACGTAGAGGTGTGGCATGTGTATTGCATCGTTTTCAGCAAGCATTGCGTTGCCATATGAACCTGATATTTTACTGATCCGTTGCCCATGTGGACGCGATATTTAAAAAAAAAAAATCTCGTTGCCGTTGTCGTGTGGATGTAGCCTTAGTGCCTCTGAAAGGCCGACGGCACCAGATACCGGTACATCTCATCAAGTCGAGCCAGCTCTATCACTTTTAAGCTTTCAGCTATTCAAACCAGCATGTCCTTGTGTTCCATGTCTGCTTCTCTCTCTCTCTCTCTCTCTCTCCTTTGCCTTCATTCTGTTTGCACAGGCTCAATTGCTGGCCAGATTAGGCCAAGAGGTTGTGTCCCTCACAGATATAATAGTGTATAATCAGTCTCTTTTCTTATTCAGTTGGAGGAGGCCTTGCATAAATGTCAGCAGTTCTCTCTCTTTCTCTCTCTCACTCCCCCCCTCCGATTCTGCTTTCACCCCTCTTGCTCTCTTTCTGTCATCTCAACTCGTTCTCATAGATTGAAGGATTGCACCAGGCATGTTAGATAAATGACTTTCGGTGATAACTGAATCACCTGTTAGTCTAGGCAGAGGGATTGCCTGTCCGTCAAGGTCCTCAGCATGAGTGCTTGTCTGCCTGTGCAGTGCATACTCTGATAGCTTGCCTGAAAAATGCGCATTGACCTGTGTTTTGTGAGAAACCTCAAAAGCTTCAACTGCAGTTTAAGACCATACCTGTTAGTGGATGATGACGTACGTCCTATTTGGTAGTCTTTAATGAAAGAGGTATTTGGTTATAGTATAAATTATCAGATGGGTAACATGACAAAATATCATATCTCGATTCTTGAAGTCATTTCTGTGATAAATAATATGATAAACCCATTTAAAGGGCCAGCACGCCAACAAGCTGACAGCCCTAAGGCTGTCACATTATGTGCATTTATATACTCACAAACTGCCAGCAAGTGCTGCATTTTTTTAAAAAACCTGATGATTTGTATGCCTCCAAAAATGAATGAATTTCATTAATTAATATATCGGTTAGTGGCCTAGTGGTAGCGTGTCTGCCTCTCGATCGGGAGATTGTGAGTTCTATTCACGGTCGGGTCATACCAAAGACCATCATAAAAATGGTACCTGCTACCATCTGGCAAGGCACGCTGCAATACAGATGCAAGTGGGGAGTTAAACTCTCGTGGTTACCAGAGGACTAGCCCCCCACTGTAACCCTAGCTATGTAATAGGCGAGAGGCCGAGGGCTGCGGAAACGGAGATTGGCGCCGCCCGATGCGCCACATGGCGCGGGAAGGACTTCAACTTTAATTAATTAATATATACATAAAAATTTATATATGTAAAATTCTATCTATTTATCTGTCTATCTGTATATATTCAAGAGAGCTTTATTGTCAATACATCTATATAAAAGTAATACAGTGCACTGAAATACCATTTCCCTCAGGCTCCGCATGGTGCATTTATAGAGAAATAGAAAGATTACAAAACAAGGTATATAAATAACTCTCTATATAGCTTTCTAAACATTTAGCTACAGTATCTACACTCACTGGCCACTTTAATACTGTAGGAACTTGTTCTTGATTCTCAGATTCCTGTTCTTGGCTGGCAGGAGTGAATCCCAATATGGTTTTCTGCTGTTGCATGCTGAGATGCTTTTCTGCTCACCACGGTTGTAAAGAGTGATTATATGAGTTACTATGGGTATATCCTTCCTGGCAGCTCGAACCAATCTGGCCATTTTCCTCTGACCTCTCTTATCAACAAGGCGTTTCCACCCACAAAACTGTCACTCACTCGGTGTTTGTTTTTTGTTTTTCACTCTAAACTCTATAGAGACTGTTGTGTGTAAAAACCCCAGGAGATCAGCAGTTTCTGAAAGACTCAAACCAGTCCATCTGGCTCAAACCAACACCCGTGCCACAGTGAAAGTCACACTTTGAGATCACAATTTTTCCCGTTCTGATGTTTGAAGTGAACGTTAACTGAAGCTTTTGATTTGTGTCTGCATGATTTTATGCATCGTGCTGCTGTCAAGGGATCGGCTGATTAGAGAACTGTATAAAACTGCAGGTGAATGGGTGTACCTAATAAAGTGGCCACTGAGTGTAATTACAATAAACAACACCAAGACAGGTGCAAGGTAGCACTGTGCATTCATGTGCAAATTGTCATTTTATTGCAGTAATACAAGAGGCCAGAGTTCAAGTTTTACCAGGATATCACAAACGAGACAAGATGGGTGCAAAGTGAGCATTGTGCATGTGTGCGCAAATGGACAGTGTAGTGCAAATGGATTAGAAACTCTAGTTTCAGTTTGAATTGTTTAACTACTGTCAGTTCTTCGGGAGTGACAGTGAGTTGAGGACTCTGACTGCCTTCGGGAAGTAGTTGTTGCAGTGTCTGGCAGTGACCTTTAGGATGCTGCGGTACCTTTTCCCAGATGGCAGGAAGGAGAACAGTGCATGTGATGGGTGGGACTTGTCCTGCACTATACGCGTACTGTTGGCACGGAGTACAATGTGCTTCTTATAGGGTTGGGAGAGGGACCCCAGTGACCCTCTCTGCTGTCCTCAGTATCTGCTTCAGGGACTTTTGTTCAGCGACACTGCAGTTCCCGAACAGCAGAGAACACTCTCGGTGGTCCCTCGGTAGAAGGATCGGAGGAGGGAGGCTGGCCTTCTTCAGCCTTCACAGAAAGTGTCGACACTGTTGAACTTTCTAGTTGATGGCAATGGTGTTCAGGGTCCAGGAGAGGTTAGCTTCCATGTGCAGTCCCAGAAACTTCACAGTGCTCACTGTTTCAACAGTGGAACCGTTGATGTGCAGCGGGGAGCGAGCAGCAGGATTCTTTCTGAAGTCAACAGCCATCTCTTTAATAGTCTTGACATTCAGGGTCAGGTTGTTGTCCTGACACCATTCCACCAGGTGTTTGAACTCTGCTCTGTATGCAGACTCATCATTCTTACTGATGAGTCAAGACTCTTGCAGACTGCTGTGTCGGATGCAAATTTGATGTAGTTTGAGCTGGGTAGCACAGCTCAAACAAGAGCGGGCTGAGCACACAGCCCTGGGGGGCGCCTGTGCTCAGTCTGAGGACCCTGGAGGTGTTGTGTCCTATGGGGACCAACTGGGGCCTGTCAGTCAGGAAGTTCAGGATCCAATTACAGAGAGGTGCCCATGCTCAGCAGCTCCAACTTCTGTACCAGCTTCTGTGGGATGATTGTGTTGAATGCTGAACTGAAGTCAATAAACAGCATTCTAACCTAACTGTCCTTTTTGTCCAGGTGCGTGAGGGTCAGGTGGAGAGCAGTTGAAATGGCATCATCTGTGGTGCGGTTTCGACAGTAAGCAAACTGTAGGGAGTCTAATTCCTGTGGCAGTTGTGTTTTCATGTGCCTCAATACCAACCTCTTGAAGCATTTCATGATGAATATATACACTGATCAGCCATAGCATTAAAACCATTGACAGGTGAAGTGAATAATATTGATTACCTTATTACAATGGTACCTGTCAAGGGGAGGGATATATGAGACAGCAAGAAAAAATGGTCAGTTCTTGAAGTTGATGTGTTGGAAGCAGGAAAAATGGGCAAGCATAAGGATCTGAACAACTTTGACAAGGGCCAAATTGTGATGGCGAGATGACTGGGTCTGAGCATCTCTGAAATGGCACATCTTGTGGGTTGTTCCCAGTATGCAGTGGTTAGTACCTACCACAAGTGGTCCAAGGAAGGACAACCGGTGAACCAGCGACAGGGTCATGGGTGTTGAAGGCTCACTAATTTGCATGGAGCACGAAGGCTAGCCCATATGGTCCAATCCCACAGAAGTGCTACTGTAGTACAAACAGCTGAAAAAGTTAATGCTGGCTAAAAGAGAAAGGTGAACACAATGTAACTGAAGCATGTTTCCCATTTAAATTATCTATTTTTGAGTTGATTGGAGTGTGTAGGAACTTTCAAGCTGTAATCCATGACTTCCTGATTAACTGGGGAACAAATATGAGGTGACACAGAGACCAAATTCCCTTCGTCATCCATCAACATGGGAAAGATAAGAGAACTCACAAACCAAATGTGGGAGAAGTGTGTTGACCTTCATAAGTCAGGGAATGGTGATTTTAAAAAAAAAAAGCCGCTGGACTGAAAATGTCCATTTCTACTGTTAGGGCAATAATAAAAAAGTGGACACCAACTGGAACTGTGATCAAATTGCCTGGGAGAGGACCCAAGTTTATTTTGCCCCCACTTACAGTGAGGAGGAGTGTAAGAGAAGCAAAAAAAAAAAAAAAATCCCCAAGGATCACTGTTGGTGAATTATAAGAAAAAGTACAATTTTGGGGTTTCCAAGTCTCCAAAACCACCATCAGACATTACCTCCATGCCAATAGATTATTTGGAAGGTATGCAGGAAAAGCCTTTTCTGTCAGTTAACTACAAATGTAAGTGCCTGAAGTTTGCAAAACGCTACTACAACTTTGACTGGAACTGTGTTCTGTGGTCTGATGAAACAAAAATGAAGTTTTTTGGCAACAAACACTCAAGGTGGGTTTGGCGTAAAAAGAAGGATGGCTCTAATGAAAAGAACCCGATCCCAGCTGTAAAATATGGTGACGGTTCTGTGATGTTTTGGGGCTGTTTATCCTCCAAAGGCCCTGGAAACCTTGTTAGGGTACATGGCATCATGGACTCCATGAAACACCAGGATATTTTAAATCAAAATCTGGCTGTCTCTGCCAGGAAACTGGCATTGGGTCGTCATTGGATCTTCTAGCAGGAGAATGATCTGAAGCACATGTCCAAATCAACACAGAAATGGTTAGCTGAGCATAGAATGACGCTTCTGCCCTGGCCATCTCAGTCCGCTGACCTGAACCCTATTGTAAACCTGTGGGCTGAGCTGAAGAGGAGAAGCACAAGAGAGGGCCGAGGTCTCTGGATGATGTGGAGAGATTGTGTAAAGAGGAACGGTCTCAGATGCCCTGCTCTGTATCTCCAACCTTATAAAATGTTACTGGAGAAGACTTGGTGCTGTTTTACTGGCAAAGGGAGGCTGTACAAAATATTAAATGTAGGGGTGCCAATAACAGTGGCATGTGTTTTTGATGAAAACAATTATTTCCTGATGAGGGATTTGTTTTTCTCTGAATAAATTTATTTCAGTTAAAGGTTGGATTTTTCTCTTTTTTTTTTTTTTCCCAGTGTGAGATGAAGCGACTTCACCAAAAGGTGGATTTTTTCTGACCCTTTTTACTCATCTTTACAAGGGGTGCCAATAATTGTGGAGGACACTTATTATTGTAAATGATCATGACTGCTTTCAATATTCCTAGATTATCTCCACCCTTTCCTTTAGCTCTTCTGCATTATAATGCATCAAAGAGCCAAAAAAGAAAAAAAAAAACAGTACTCATGTCAATCCAGTTTTAAGAAACCTTTATTTATTTATTTATTTATTTCATTTTTGTAAGTAAGGGTATATTTATGTAGTAATCCAGAGAAGACCAAAATGGTTTCCAGTGTATTGAATATGCAGAGCCATAATGGCCCTCCATGGTGATGTGCTCTGATATGTGATCTTTAATCTTTCCTCAGCGTTGACATCCTAGGTTTATCTTGTCATATGAATTTTGTCATCCGTACGATTTGCTTACATAGATGACGTTTCCACTTCTACATATAGATTAACTTACTAGTAGGCTGTGGACATGTTGTCCACGCCTTTTGCACTCTGTCTGCATGATGTCATTGTTTTCACTTTAAGAATTTCAGCATGCACAAATCAGACTTTTGTTCTTTGACAGTAAGAGGGAGCGGATGTTCAGCTGGGCAGAGGGAGGAGATGGGGACAGAGATGTGGTTGGGGACATTGTCACACTGCAGCAGGGTTTATAATTGGATATGCGGTGGCTTCTTCCCCGCTGATGACTTATAAAAATGGAAACGAGAGTCTAGGTGAGTGAAGGAATGTCCAGAGCCAGTAGTGTTGGTCCTTTAGCAGGTAGGAGCATCAGTCCACTACTGAACACTGCTGGACCTGGTTACCAAGAGTCCACCACAGCTTTAAAGTTAGTCAAGGAGGACAAAAAAAAAAGTATACATAACAGGATACACCTTGTTGGTAGCATTTTTAGTTTATTTTCTGTCAAGCTATCCTATCCAAATGTACATGGCAATCCTCTTAATGAGTTCAGCAACATTAAAACTTCAAAAATGGTTGTTTATTAGCCCACTCAGTAAAGGCAACTTACAGATCTTTCAGCCTTTTTGTGTTCTACCAGCTCTTTACCAATATGTCTACTTCGACTTTATCTGCAAACTTGTACTTATTTCCTTCTCTAAGGCCCGAGTCTCAATCATTATGTGTTTTTCTCCACTCACCTGTCCATCAATACCGTCTTCCCATCACCACCTTTCCAACGCCTAAGGCATAATAGCCTGCAATAAAAGTAACGTCTTGAATAGTGGTAGATACATGCCAGCCTGTTGACGCCAAGAAAAGGTTTCAATCAGTATCCATAGAGCACCTCCAATTGTGTGATCCCCAGGGCAACGGAAAAGGTAATTTGAGCAAAAGAAAATGACACCGGCGCAGAAGAAAAACCCCGCCATGGTGATTTGCGCAAAGTCAGATCACACAATTCCACCGACACCTGACTGTGTTATTATCTCACAATCCAGACTGCCAAGTTCGTATGGTGGAAATCATGGGGAGGAGAAAGAAAAGAGAAGGAAAACATTTTCACACAAACAACACAGGGGGGAAAAATGATGCTACTAAACAAAAAGAGGCTTTCTCTGTTTGTCTGTGGCTATCCATTCTCCCTCCTTGGGTTGCGAAAATGCCGCTCCTGGCTCGATTGTTTGGCCATTGTTTCTGGGAGGACAGGCGGAGTCATAGAAGAGGGTATCAGAAGAAAAGGGACAATTTGTTGATGTTTGATATCTAGACCACTTTAGCTTGATTGCTCAACATTAAACCAGCAATAACGGCTCCAATCATCGCACTTACGCCACCAGACGCCAAACAACGGAATTGGATCAGACTCGTCTCTGGTTGACTTGCACTCTTGCCTTCTCCTTCTCCCTTCGCCGCAAAATGCTTATTAGGTGGCATTGATCCAGGCCTGGTCAATTGTCAGCTACTCTCATCCACACAGTATTGATGGCATAATCAGTGGATGGAGGCAGTAGACAGATGAAATTTGCTGTCAGTGGGTAAATTATTGGCTGCCTGCCTGTTGACCCTGGGGTGGTCGGCTCACATGTCCTCGAAACGCACACTTGTTCGAACAACACAAAAGCCCACATTTTTCCTCCAGCGCATTGACAACAACATGCAGGCCCACGATCATATAGATCCTATCCCTCATGCACAAAGAGATGGCTAGCAAGCAAGCACTTAGGTCTGGAATGTCCCCTATTGTTCACCGCCCCCAGTATTTGTACTAAAATCTATTTGAATAATTAAGAGGTGGTTCCTCACACTCAACCATACACGTATACGATCATGGTTGCATCATGCTCAGGATTCGAGCCTTCTTCTGAGCTGAGTTCCTGTACAGAAGCAGGGCTTTTGTGAATAGGTTAAGTGCTATAGAAAATGGTTTGCAAGACACAACACCACCTCCAGCTTGTTTTTTTTCTTTCTTTCTTTTTGTTCTCCACCTCATAAGCCAAGACCGAATTTGTTTGCTGTCTCTTCTCAATGGAGCTTCTGTGTATTGCGTAGATCGCTGGTTGTGCCTCCCACAAAAGGGATCCATTTGTTTTGGCAAATAATGAGCCACTAAATGAAATTAAAACGATGTATTAACTGACAACCAGATTACATTACCTTTTAGCGTATGATTTACGGTAGTATTCATGGTTGTAAAACGCTGGCCTTGTGGAACCCACACGCAAATATAGTCACACAAAGCTTGTACATCAATCTCACTCTTTTCTGCCGACTACTGCAGCAGTCATATTCTCTGCTTTGAAAAACGAATGGTGTATATAGTTGAGTAAAAGGCAAAAGCAGTGCCTTTGAAATGATACCAATTCAATGGGAAATAGCATGTCTGCTCCAAGGTTAGCAACTCAGCCATGTAAAACATAGGCAGTGATGTGGCGGTGGGTGGAATCAGGTGAATGTGTGTTAGTGTGGGTGTCTCTGTCTCGCTGGAACATTGACGTTCGAGTCTGTGGCTTTTTGTACCAGATGAGTTCAAGGATGAGGTTTGGAATGAAAGGGAGAGAAAATGAAATAAAAGAGAAGAGGCACAAGAATAAGAAGGAAAAGTGGATGTAGATATTGAGGATTTCCAGATAAATACAGTGCGAAAAAAGAAACCCGAATATAAATTGGCACATAAGAGGGGTAAGCGTTAATGGGAGCACTGATTTGGTCACTTACTTCTCTGGAAGTCGTTCGAGGTGAGTATGTGTACTTGAAGTGTGCACATATGTCCTTATGTGCCCTCATCCTATTGTGCAATGCATTTTCTTGCCGACTCTGATGAGGATGAAAAAAAACACATGCGTAAGTAGTCTTATTTTTGTGTCTATCTTTGCACCACTACTCCATAGACCTTTCTGACAGAGCCTATGACACACTAAGTTTGGTTTCTTCTCTGTTTCTGTACCTCTCTCCCGCTCTCTCTTAAAGACAAGTTAAATTAGCAGTCTGCCAGCGATGCCCCACTGTCTGCTGACTAGTCTGTGTTGCCACAGCGCTTGGTGGCTGTCAGCACAAGCCTGACGACTTAATAGTCTCTCCTGAATGGATTTGGGCACTTTGCCTGCCTCTGTTTACACGTGCTTGTCAGCCCTAAAATATTCAGATGGAGATGTGAAATATTTATTTGAGGGCTCCGCCATGCCTGGCAGGATCCCCCGTTCCCTCCCCTCTACGTGTATGTACACACACACACACACACACACACACACACACACACACACACACACACACACACACCTCTCTTCCTGTGCTGTCAGAGCAGATCCTGGAGAAAGGGCTTGTGGAGGAAGGATGTAGGAGGGTTATTCCTCTGGGTGGAGGGTATAAACTGGGCTGAATTAAATCAGAAAAATATCCTGAACAGATTCTGCACTATTAATGCCCACTTTGTGAGCAGCAACAACAGTCTGGCAGGCGTCCCAACATCGTTTATTCATCAAAAGTCCTCATTGTTGCAGTGAACAAAAAAAAAACCCCAATGAAATTGAGTTTGTACACTTCCATAAAAGTGTTCTTCGTCCATCAGGAAATGATTAAACCTAAAATGTATCCTATGTTAATTGATTCACTTTAATCCAAAGCGAAAAGTATATTTGCCGTGTTTGGGGAAAGGTGTGGGCACAGTGGCCCTGTCCATCAAAACGTAGCGTTAGCAGTCCCTATCATCATATCTCTACACATTCACAGTACAGCAAGCCAGAAGAATGACTGACAACTAGTGTGCGAGGATGTGCTGGAGGTGAGAGAGTGTAAAAACGAGTGACATTGGGGAGATTGTTGGCGTCTCTGGTTTCATTCTCGCTCTTGTGAATGGCTGCCATGTGTCCTCGCTTATCTTGACATTCTAATCGCACTGCTAGCCCATAGATGATGGTGTATTTATTTAGTCTGTTTGCCAGAATGAATGCAAACAGTGCAATGGCTTGAGCTGCCACAGCCTTCACTCTGTTTCAATCACATTGGTAAAAAAAAAAATGACTGTATGATATATTTCTCACCCTCTATTTCTCTTTTAGGCAGCAATGCCTCTGTTTATCTGCATCTTTTTTTTCCTGCCTTTGTGCAATATTAAACCTGCAATAGCACATGGTACTGCGTCATATTTTGTCATATGCCCTTTTCTGATTTTTGATGCACTTTGTGCCAGTGTGGGTTTGTGTTTATATATTTGTGCAGTGTTTATAGCATAGATTGAGTGATTGTGTATATGGGGGGGGTATTTGAGTGTGTATGCATGAAGGGCTGAATGCAAGTGTGTGTGTGTTGCATGAGCATGTGTTTATGGGAGAGAAAGTAATGTTTGTGTTGGGGGTTTTTGATTGGGTTGAATGTAAAGAGCGTGTGTGTGTGTGTGTGAGGATGGTGGAGAGTGGCTGGCTAAGCCGGTTGTTCTATAAATGCCGCGCTAGTTCATAAGTGACGTTAATGATAGAGCCGTGCAGACAATGGCAAGCTGTCAGGGTCAGTAATTGAGTGGGAGGGATGAGCTCTCTTCATTTCAGTCCATTGGTGTCACAGCGACAAGAGTGCCACGGCAACTCGTCGCCCGGAGATACCAGCCTATAACCCCCACCCCACCCCCCACCCCCGTCAAACAATGGCTGCTGTCCATCACTGTGCATAGATGTCTACTGCTCACCAGGGTTAGTGAGATGATGCTCTCTCTGGAGGAGCTGGAGCTCTCATTACTTTACTTAAACATACACTCACACATTGCTCTACATGGAACTATTCATTGACAGCCTGGTTCAACTAAAGCTCCACTGGATCCAGCAATCATGAACTTTAGTGTGGGTTACAGAGGAGTAAAATATGTCCCTCGTTCGGTTATCTAAGCAGGAGAAACAGCACGGGCAGATGACATGCGGCTTGTGCGCCTTTTGTTGCTGTTTTGCTGGATGTGATGCTGACTGTGGAGCTGCTTTTTCCGACCGCAGGCCCTTCCCTGGTCCTACCTGCCACTTAGCTGCTGCCTTTGTTTGCGCTCTGAAAGCCTGTTTTACTTGGCAAGAACATGGCCCTATTACTCAGCCTAATTAAGGCAAGGTACATAATTACCCTTAATTACAGACAGTCAGTGCTTTTTTCATTTGCGCTGTGTGTTTTGTATCATTACTCATACGTTGCTGATTGCGACTGCAGTCTGTGCGTGTAGTGTTTTAGTGTGTGAAGATGGCAGCTGGTGTTGGATGTGTTTGTGTATATGGATGTGCATGTGTGGATTACAACATTCATTTAGATCAAGGGCTTGTGATACTGCGTGAACATTTTAGCAACCGCCACTGAGGCCTGCATTCAGCTATATACGGTAGCTAATGAAATATTTACTTCGTATACACTGTGTTTCAGTGCAAGTCCCCTGCTGGTTCTGCATTAGGTTAGAGAAAAGATAGGACTTATTTTAGTCAGTGTGCAATCCGTTTTTGCTTTAAAGGTAGACTGACCTTTCAAATTTTTCAGGTTTAGGTCATTAGAAAAAATTTTCCCTGACACCCAGTTATTTTTATTTAGTGGACCGAAAGCTACTGAATTCGAATCACAGACTTCCAATTTTATTCATTTTTAAAAATGGAACAATTCATGAATTTAAGGCCACGTGGCCCTAAATTGTCCGCTATTATTTCTTGCTTTGCCATGACGCAATCCAAGAGACTACGTCATGCATCACGTGGTGGGCTTTCCCCATTTGCACAAGGCATTGTGGGATACAAATTTGAAACAGGAGAGAAAAATGGAGGACGCGAATGAAACGTAAAAGACCGACTACAGTAACGGAATGCGAGAAGAAAAGACGTTATGTAGCGAAGGAAAGGAAACACAGGACCAAACTAATAAATATCAGCGGTCAGCGAGCACCTCGGTGTGATCAGCTGTTTATTTAGCGACAGAATGATGTAACAGTCAAGGTAAACCTGTAGATGGCACTGGATGCTAGCTGCGGTAAAACCCAAGAGAAGAAGAAGCCAACGTCTTAAGGTAAATCTGCGCATGTGCGCATGGACGTCCTATGTCTGCTTGACTGCACGAAGCGAGCGATTTCATGCACACTATTTGCTCGGGAATCCCTTCAAATTAAATAAGTTCCCAGCCACAGAATGGTGTGGATTTAAAAAAATTTTTTTTTTTTTTAGATACAGTGGTGCTGAAAGTTTGTGAACCCTTTAGAATTTTCTATATTTCTGCATAAATATGACCAAAAACATCATCAGATTTTCACACAAGTCCTAAAAGTAGATAAAGAGAACCCAGTTAAACAAATGAGACAAATGTATTATACCCGGTCATTTATTTATTGACGAAAATGACCTATTACAACATATGTGAGTGGCAAAAGTATGTGAACCTCTAGGATTAGCAGTTAATTTGAAGGTGAAATTAGAGTCAGGTGTTTTCAATCAATGGGATGACAATCAGGTGTGAGTGGGCACCCTGTTTTATTTCAAGAACAGGGATCTATCAAAGTCTGATCTTCACAACACATGTTTGTGGAAGTGTATCATGGCACGAACAAAGGAGATTTCTGAGGACCTCAGAAAAAGTGTTGTTGATGCTCATCAGGCTGGAAAAGGTTACAAAACCATCTCTAAAGAGTTTGGACTCCACCAATCCACAGTCAGACAGATTGTGTACAAATGGAGGAAATTCAAGACCATTGTTACCCTCCCCAGGAGTGGTCGACCAACAAAGATCACTCCAAGAGCAAGGTGTGTAATAGTCGGCGAGGTCACAAAGGACCCCAGGGTAACTTCTTTTTTTTTTTTAAAGATTTTTTTGGGGCTTTTTTCATCTTTATTATTGGATAGGACAGTGTAGAGACAGGAAATGAGCGGGAGAGAGAGAGACGGGGAGGGATCGGGAAATGACCCCGGGCCGGAATCGAACCCGAGTCCCCGGATTTATGGTATGGCGCCTTATCAAACTGAGCCACGACGCCCCCCCCCAGGGTAACTTCTAAACAACTGAAGGCCTCTCTCACATTGGCTAATGTTCATGAGTCCACCATCAGGAGAACACTGAACAACAATGGTGTGCATGGCAGGGTTGCAAGGAGAAAGCCACTGCTCTCCAAAAAGAACATTGCTGCTCGTCTGCAGTTTGCTAAAGGTCACATGGACAAGCCAGAAGGCTATTGGAAAAATGTTTTGTGGACGGATGAGACCAAAATAGAACTTTTTGGTTTAAATGAGAAGCGTTGTGTTTGGAGAAAGGAATACACTGTATTCCAGCCTAAGAACCTTATCCCATCTGTGAAACATGACAGTGGTAGTATCATGGTTTGGGCCTGTTTTGCTGCATCTGGGCCAGGACAGCTTGCCATCATTGATGGAACAATTAATTCTGAATTATACCAGCGAATTCTAAAGGAAAATGTCAGGACATCTGTCCATGAACTGAATCTCAGGAGAAGGTGGGTCATGCATCAAGACAACGACCCTAAGCACACAAGTCGTTCTACCAAAGAATGGTTAAAGAAGAATAAAGTTAATGTTTTGGAATGGCCGAGTCAAAGTCCTGACCTTCATCCAATCGAAATGTTGTGGAAGGACCTGAAGCGAGCAGTTCATGTGAGGAAACCCACCAACATCCCAGAGTTGAAGCTGTTCTGTACGGAGGAATGGGCTAAAATTCCTCCAAGCCGGTGTGCAGGACTGATCAACAGTTACCAGAAGCGTTTAGTTGCAGTTATTGCTGCACAAGGGGGTCACACCAGATACTGAAAGCAAAGGTTCACATACTTTTGCCACTCACAGATATGTAACATTTGAATCGTTTTCCTCAATAAATAAACGACCAAGTATAATATTTTTGTCTCATTTGTTTAACTGGGGGCGGCATGGTGGTGTAGTGGTTAGCGCTGTCGCCTTACAGCAAGAAGGTCCGGGTTCGAGCCCCGTGGCCGGCGAGGGCCTTTGTGTGTGGAGTTTGCATGTTCTCCCCGTGTCCACGTGGGTTTCCTCCGGGTGCTCCGGTTTCCCCCACAGTCCAAAGACATGCAGGTTAGGTTAACTGGTGACTCTAAATTGACCGTAGGTGTGAATGTGAGTGTGAATGGTTGTCTGTGTCTATGTGTCAGCCCTGTGATGACCTGGCGACTTGTCCAGGGTGTACCCCGCCTTTCGCCCGTAGTCAGCTGGGATAGGCTCCAGCTTGCCTGCGACCCTGTAGAACAGGATAAAGCGGCTAGAGATAATGAGATGAGATGAGAACTAAATTCCACTGATTTTATGAAATCGAAAGGCCGTCTACTTTTAAAGCTTACCTGTGAAATCCAAAAATCCCGATCCACCAATAAGAAGTGTCTGCCAGTTATTAGTAGTAGAAGAAGAACAACAACAACAATCATCATCGCACGCTTGTGAAATTCCTCTCTACATTTAACCCATCTGAAGCATTGAACACACACTTGAGCAATGAGCACACACATACCTAGAGCAGTGGGCAGCCGTGTTAACAGCGCCCGGGGAGTGGTTGGGAGTTAGGTGCATTGCTCAAGGGCACCTCAGCCCAAGGCCATCCCATATTAACCTAACTCCTAAGGGGAAAAAAAACAATACAGTGGTTGTCAGATTGTGTGATTTGTATTTCTCAGGCAAGTATACATCAAAACAACAATTTTCCCATTCAATATTTCTTTTTTTATTGGAAGCAGTAGACATGACATGCAACATCCTCCCTCTCCCCATGGAAGGTCATAATTTTGATCTTCAATTTGGTTTTCAGAACAACACGAATTTACATGAATGAACTGGTTATAGTGTGCAGGAAAGTTGTATCACATCGAAAAGCCTGCCATTGCAGTTATTTGGATGATTATACAGTCGTTTCCTCCTCATCCCAAACATGTTTGGATCCTGAGCCTACGCAGGCCACGTAAGCAACAAATTATTTATGTGAGTTCTGCCTTGTGACGGATGTCCACCTGAGTGGGAATAAATTGTAGCCATAAAGATAAACTTGCTCTGACATACTCACTACGTTTACATGCACATAGAGAGAATCGAATTTCTGCCGTTGCTCGACTGAAATCGAAGTTCAAAATGCCATGTATACACCTTAATTCGGCTGAAATTGAACCGAACTTGATTTCTAGGAATCGAGCTACACGACCTAGTTTATGCGATTTCTGCCGAGCTACTTTGTGCATGTATACCCTATCGAGCTAGTTGTCGAGCTACTTCCGGAAGTGACGAGTGACGAGACCACAAGCGGGAAACACAACAGCCTCGGTCGGCATGACAACAGTAGTAGCGAGCAGCAGAAGAGGTCAGGAGGAACAAACGAAGAAGAGAAAATGGCGATGTCGAGCTCTCTGAAGTGTGGGTGGAGCACAGAGGACGGCAGGACAAAGCTTCTGGTACTAATAGGCTTTTTATTGTCAGACTTTTCAGTTTAACAGCCTACTTTTATTCTTGAGAGAAACACACACGCGCGCGCTGTGTTCTAGTCCCGGGATGAGCTCTCCCCTCTGCTCTCCCTCTGCCTCCTTAAATAGGGCACGGTTACTGGGAAGACACACAAACACAGGTTAATTACCGTCAGGTGTAGTGATTCTGCCACTCACCTTCCCTGGCTCCGCCCTCCTGTCACAGACCGGCGCTTGACCATGCCCCCACTGCCACAGGCAAGCAGAAACGTGCACTTCTGGAGCAGTGAGGAGAAAGAGTTTATGCTCATTCAGCTTAAGGAGTTGAATATATTAAAATTCATGGACGGGAGAAAAACGCGCAATGGAGAACACGGAACTGATAACTTTGTTTATACTCTTGAATAGCTCTTCTTCATGACGACAACTGGAAGTGTACCAACACGATGGGGCGTGTAGCGCCACCTGTGGCTCGGGTGCACAATGCACCTCACACAATAGCCCGATTTCATTGTGTGCATGTACGATTGGATTTCTCTGGCACCCTGCTGGGACCTTCAGCTCGATTACCGACAGTAGCTCGATTTGGATGTGCATGTAAACGTAGTCAGTGAGACATTCAAACATGCTAGGAAAACATTCCCCACGCCATCACACTGTAAATACAGGTCTGTACTGTTCATGCGAAAGAGTGTGACTCCATGGACCATGCTGCTTGCTCCAAACTGTGATCTATCCATATTGTTATGACACGGAGTGAATCTGGATTTGACGTTTACCCATTCCTCACTCCTTTTCTTGCTCTTCATCTGTGGTAACCCGTTCTGCACCCCAGTATTGAATCAGGATATAAATTGTGATTATGGCCTGTCTGTTCGCTTGTACAATTTCTACAAGCTGTGTCGCTTGTACTTTTTGTACTTCTTGCATACTCTGTGAACACTTGAAACAACTGTACGTGAAAAACCTGGTAGCTAGAGCTGGCACACTTAGCACTGACCATGATTCTACATTCCGAGATCACTTGGTTTACACATTTAGCTGAAATAAAAGCATGTTATAAATGCTGATGCCTGGTTTGTACAGTTTGTTTGTACCTTAGGTAGGTATAAAGTATAATATGTATATTTATGCAGTGCCTAAGCAGTGTATAAGCAAAATATTTACAAATATTATTATAGCATATGAACCATCAAAATGTGTACTATAGTGTATTTCACATCAGTAATTTGCTGCATTGTCTTGTGACAGTGATACCAATAATGAGATGCGTATCACAGTTACGAATACATACACTACCGTTCAAAAGTTTGGGGCCACTTTGAAATTTCCTTATTTTTGAAAGAAAAGCACTGTTCTTTTCAATGAAGATCACTTTAAACTAATCAGAAATACACTCTATACATTGCTAATGTGGTAAATAACTATTCTAGCCAAATTCTACTAGATGTCTGGTTTTTGGTGCAATATCTCCATAGGTGTATAGAGGCCCATTTCCAGCAACTATCACTCCAGTGTTCTAATGGTACAATGTGTTTGCTCATTGCCTCAGAAGGCTAATGGATGATTAGAAAACCCTTGTACAATCATGTTAGCACAGCTGAAAACAGTTGAGCTCTTTAGAGAAGCTATAAAACTGACCTTCCTTTGAGCAGATTGAGTTTCTGGAGCATCACATTTGTGGGGTCGATTAAATGCTCAAAATGGCCAGAAAAATGTCTTGACTATATTTTCTATTCATTTTACAACTTATGGTGGTAAATAAAAGTGACTTTTCATGGAAAACACAAAATTGTCTGGGTGACCCCAAACCTTTGAACGGTAGTGTATTTATTCCTTTCTTTGACACCGCATGCAACGCGCCAGAAACAACACCACGACATTTATTATGGTGAGACTCTGCTGGGTGCCTGGTGGACAGCAGTGAACCAGCGCTTTCACTTTACATCATTACTATAGAGTTACAATCCAATATCAAACTTGATACGTCAAACAGGTGGTGTCTGGTTACATCAGTCACATCCACACGCTTTGGAGCTCAGAGCGCAAAGCCTCGGATTGCGAAGCGCTCGCACGCTTTTAGGACTAATTAGCATGCACCTGTTCCTGAGTAGAGCACAATCACAGCACAGACATATAAGGACTCTCAGTAACACTGAGACTTTGTGAAAGCCTTGTATTTTGTATCACTTTTCTGGTTCTGACCCCGTTTGTGTTTTTGGACTTTGAATATTGTATTACAGACCACGGCCTGTTTTTCGACTCTGTCTACATTTTGGATCGTTTTGCTAGTGTGCTTTCAATAAAACTCTTCCTGCACTTACATCCATCTATCACCCTTACATGACAGAAACTGTCAGTTGTCCAAGACGCTAGTGGA
The DNA here is from genome assembly GCF_027579695.1 of Neoarius graeffei. Classification (NCBI taxonomy): domain Eukaryota; kingdom Metazoa; phylum Chordata; class Actinopteri; order Siluriformes; family Ariidae; genus Neoarius; species Neoarius graeffei. The sequence continues at coordinate 39,711,299 of NC_083575.1, read as the reverse complement.
CTAATAAAACTTTTAACTAGGTTTATATGAAAATGTCATGAATATTTTCTGTAAAATGTGTTCGTAAATAATCCCATGTTATTTGTTAAAAAGCAAATTAAAAATAAGCGCTGGATAAAAACCCATATATCTTATGTAAATAAAGAGACAAATTTCGTTTTCCGGTGGCCAAGTGTTTGAGATACGGTGCCGTGCACTTACGGTCAGGTTCCCTGTAATGGTACATATATGCTGTTTGTACGTACATACGTCATACTGTCAAGCCATCAAAAATTAGGTCGATGCATTACCATATTCTCTTAAGTATGGGGCTACACTCCCGAGGAGTTCCGCTATTAGTGTATATGTAGTACATATACTGTATGTATGTATCTATGTGTCTGTCTGTCTGTCTGTGTTTGTAGTTGAGTCACTAAACCCCGAGTCCAGTCTCGAGTCCCCAGTGTTCAAGTCTGAGTCTCATCATCTCAAGCCGCTTTATCCTGTTCTACAGGGTCGCAGGCAAGCTGGAGCCTATCCCAGCTGACTACGGGCGAAAGGCGGGGTACACCCTGGACAAGTCGCCAGGTCATCACAGGGCTGACAAATTTTGAGTTGAGTCCAAGAACAAGACTCCAACCGCACCATTCGACGGTGGCTGTTTTAGCACCATTAACATTAGTTTGTTCCTGTACATGACGTATGAACAGGTGAATGTGCGTTCTCTTTGTCAGGGAGCGCGAAGTATTCTGCCAGAGATGGTTGGGAGACGGATGTAAGTGCAGAAGGTGTGTTTATTAATACAAGTGAAGACAGGTAAACAATCCAGAACGACAGGCAAAATCGTAAAACAGTGAAACGGGCAATAGGTTGAGCAAGGCACAAACAGGCTCTTGTAGACTTGTCAGAATCAAAGACGAAAAACAGGAAATCAGGAAACCAAACAAGGAAATAAGGCTCAGTAACGTGCCAGCAACGCAGCTCAATACTTGGCAAAGTAAGTGTGTTTTCCCAGTTTTTATATAGGTGTGCTGATTGTGCGAGTCATCGTGCAGGTACGAGTCATTTACGGCGCGCGAGAGTCCGCTTGGTGCGCGCGCTGTCCGGAGCGCACCCAAGAGTCTATCTGATGCACCCACCAAGGCGCACAGGTGTGACACTCTTGCGTGAAATTAGTACAAAAATTAATGTAGATATAAATATCTTATGCAAAATTATTATGGCATGTTACAAAAAATAAAGAAAAAAAAAATCAGAGTCTTCGTCTCCAATTTATGAGCCCGAATGCAGTTAACACATGAGTCCGAGTCGTCAGTGCTCAAGTCCAAGTCAAGTCATGAGTTCTTAAATTAGGGCACCTGTTTGTCTGTCTGTCTGTAACTTTATAATATATTAGGATTGGATATAGTATATGTCGAGCAAAAATGATTGCTTTCAAATTTAAATAACGTCTGCAGTGGTAAAGGTACAGCTAGTTTTTGGCACAGAGTGGATTACAAACAGTTCCTGCATTTGAACTCGGACTCCTGTAGCACGTAGCCTTTGGTTTTCACTGAGATCACAGCATGCGATCTGTTTAGAGATAATTTAGTCTAAGAGACACCCCGGAGGTCTACACCAGGTGATATATGATATTATTTGCTTCCATTAACTTCATCTTTATGAAAATTGGAGCTGCTCTGTTCCTCAGCCTTCATTCCTATTTCTTGCCACACTTGTTTGTGTGCCACATGGTAAGGCAGCACTGGAAGGTTGCCTCACCCCCCCCCCCCCCCCCCCCCCCCCCCCCCAAACCACACACACACACACTTGTTCATGAAGATGTCAGAGCTGTTCAAGTATCAAGATTGCTCTAAGCACAAGCTAGCCAACCGTGGCATCCTCTACCCATCCTCAAGGCTTCTATTTTGGGCTGTGGTTGCAAGCGAGAACCTTCTCCCAGCTGTAGTTCTTGACTGACCTCTGTATCTTAAATTGCTTTAATGAACTATTAAGAAAGTAGCTTATTAGTTGAATTACACCCCCCACAAGCAATGCTTGTTCATATGAAGGTTGAGATACATGAACTTGCATGCATGTACAGAGAGAGAGAGAGAGAAACAGGCACACAATGTTTGCATCATTCAACTGCTTGTAGTAGTTGACAGTGTGAACGAATATTTATTCATATGCAATATCTGAGCAACTTTATCCCTCTCTCTCTCTCCCTCTCTTTCTTTCTTTTCCCACCACTGCGGCACCACACAGTCACAAACCCATTGTCACACATTCCTGCCACCTCTGTGCCCATAGCTCACTGAGATACAATAACTCTCTCCTTTGAGAGAGAAGAGCGTCAAGCTACAATAGACTCTGGACCAAAGAGCCTTTGCATTGTACTCTCGGACGGTAGGAGATAAGTCTTTTCGTGCTCCCGAATAATAGCTTGACTTTGAGTGGGAGAGGTTAAACTTTGCTGTACGTGTGTGTGTGTGTGTGTGTGTGTGTGTCTGTTCTGCCCTGCAGTGTTCTCAATGCCTGTGCACAAGCGACTGCTGAAAGGCTCAGCTCAGCTACTGGAAGGCTTTGATGCTTCCTGCTACCGTACATAGCGGAGTCATGAAGGTGGATATGACCTTACTTAGATAAGCAATACTGCAAGGGCTTGACCATAATCCGCATATTTGCAGAGTACGGTTATTAGCATAAAAACAGGCCTCTCTTTCTCTTCCGCCTGCTGCTAATGAAAAGCCTTTTCATCAGGTGTTTTTGAGGCTAATAACTGTACTGTGCAGATTACGCTCAAACCCTTGCTGTACTGCTTATGTAAGAAAGTTAATTTCTACCTTCATAAACCATGGGAAGCTATGGAGTCTCAAGCTGCTCATTCGGAGGCCTGGAGCTATAGAAGAGCAGCACTCAGACATACTGAATGGCTGGGAAATGTTACAGGATCCAACTGTGAATGTAGACAGCCTATAGATATCATGCCGTCACCCTTTTAAATGCCACTAGTGTTTCCTCTGAGCTTTTATTTAGCTGCTATTCAATGGGTTTATAATAATGAGTGGCTGCAAACCTTACTGATCCCATCTGACTATTATACCCTGTCCACACTAGGGGTTTTGTACCGATACGAAACTACTTTCGTACCTCAACACCTGTCCACGCTTGCAACTATACCGGTACTGTAGCAGTATAACTGTATCGGTACGAAACCCACAAATGTATGGGTTTCGTACCGGTACTGTAGCGCTTCGCTGTAGTGTGGACAGATGAAGCGGTTCTGTATCGATACAAATATAATGCACATGTGCAAAGTCACACACCTCAATCGATGTCTTTGCTGAATAAAATAGTGAAGAACGGAGATTTGTTTTCTTTGTTTCTTTCTCAACTGCCTCGCGCGTTTTATACGATTCGACTGAATAAATGACCACCAGAAATACAGACTGTACATTGACAACAAAAAGCACACACACGTTGTTTCATCCGCCATATTCTCGGAAAGAAGTTACTCGGTAACCACGGAAACATTTCGCGCACGCGCATTTCAACTACCGTGAAAGAAAACCGCAAACATTTCTTGCTAGTGTGGACAGATGCAGTAAACTGTACCGGTATACTTTGTATCGATACAGTTATACCACTTTCGTACCGGTATAAGTGTGAACACAGCATACGTGTCGTGCCTAATGAAAGCGAATAAGAAAGTAGACAAGTGAAGACAACATTGAAGATGTAGGTGCATCTCACCAAATCACTAGCTCTTTAAGGCAACATCTCTTCTTCGTAGTCTTCAGGGAAGAGAGGATTCAGAATCGGTGCATGTTGTGTTTTCGGTGCGGTGGTGTTTACATGAGACCGTATCCGTCTCGTTTTCGTCGCGGATGCACTGTCCGTGCACATTAAAACGCCGGGAAACGACTCCACAGGCGGAACAGTTTGAATCCGCCAGGGCCCACGTATTCAACCCAGTTCGTATCTGATCCGGTGCTGTGTAAACATTGAGGAACGAGGAAACGCAGTGCTGAGCTCTAGCTGACGTCATCATTGGACAACGTCACTGTGACATCCACCTTCCTGATTCGCTGGCGTTGGTCATGCCACGTTGGTCATGTGACGCGACTGCTGAAAAACGGCGCGGACTACAGGAAACGACACACAGCGGCTCAGTCCCGAATCACTGCTCGTGCGCTTCACTCGCGCGCTCTGTGAGCTGCGCAGGGCCGGAGTGCGCACTCTCCAGAGGGCACTCGCTGTTCAGGGCGGAGTGATTTGGAGCTCAGGAGGAAGCGCTGAGCCGCACTGAGGTTTATTTACACATTTCAACTTATTTACCTCCTTCAGGCGCTTAAACTCAGTGAGAACATGAACATCACAGCCAGGTGTGTTTATCTGCTGGAGAAGGTGTTCGCTTGCCATCCTTCCACTTGCAAGTGGTGAGTGACTTGCGCATGCCCGATATGCACTGGGATCATGTGACGTGCCGTCTAATTAGTCATGTGATTAGCGTATCCGTGTATTGGCGTTGCTGTGTGCACGCAAATCGTTTTAAAAACGTTAATCTGATGATCCGCTGATACGGTCTAATGTAAACACCACCTTAGGTGGTGTTTACATTAGACCGTATCCGTCTCGTTTTCGTCGCGGATGCACTGTCCGTGCACATTAAAACGCCGGGAAACGACTCCACAGGCGGAACAGTTTGAATCCGCCAGGGCCCACGTATTCAACCCAGTACGTATCTGATCCGGTGCTGTGTAAACATTGAGGAACGAGGATACGCAGTGCTGAGCTCTAGCTGACGTCGTCATTGGACAACGTCACTGTGACATCCACCTTCCTGATTCGCTGGCGTTGGTCATGCCACATTGGTCATGTGACGCGACTGCTGAAAAACGGCGCGGACTTCACTTCCTGCTATTTGTCCCGAATCACTGCTCGTGCGCTTCACTCGCGCGCTTTGTGAGCTGCGCAGGGCCGGAGTGTGCACCCTCCAGAGGGCACTCGCTGTTCAGGGCGGAGTGGTTTGGAGCACAGGATGCCTGCGGAGCTGAGCGTATCCGTGTATTGGCATTGCTGTGTGCACGCGAATCGTGTATTGGCGTTGCTGTGTGCACGCGAATCGTTTTAAAAACGTTAATCTGATGATCCGCTGATACGGTCTAATGTAAACCCCACCTTAGAAAGGCTCCGAGACAAGCCCCGTGTCCAAAATGGCTCACTCACTACTCTCTACTCACTATATAGGGAATTACTATATAGAGGACTGTATAGTGAGCTCATTGGTAAAATGAAAAAAAAAAAAACCCGCTTTCGAACACTAGTCCGTCGCGCTGGTATTTACGTCATTACTGTCACACAATTAAAACGTGCCAGATCAAGTGGCTGGTGGGTTTTCAAAATAATAAATACATATTATACTGAGTGTATTTTCCACATTTAATCAATATAAAGTACCTGCATCTTTCAGTTTTTTTTTAAATCAAGGGTGAATACTTTCCTCTTTGCCACTGCCTTTTATTAAATCAAATTTGAGACTTTTAATTTGATTTCTTTCAGTGGTGACCGCAATGCATGATGGGATATATTGCTTTGGTTAGTGACCATCGATTGTACACTACTTTTCATGATGCATTGTGGGATACTTTGAGTGCACTGTATAGGGTGTAATAATCCTCACTATCATTTCGGACAGCACTACAAAATGGCATCCTCACTATATAGTTTCCTATATAGTGAGTAGGGAGCGATTTTGGACACAGGGTTGACAATGTTAAGAGTTCTTGTAACACTTTGCGACGTAATAATGTCATCATCTGCTTTTTTTTTTTGGGGGGGGGTCAGTAGATAAAAGCTGCATGATTTCATGCCATGGCAGCACTGTTGCAACCTTCCAGCTAATTTGCATGTTTGCTGAGAATATTACATGTCAGAACGGTGAGAGCATGTCAGAACGGTGATGTCTTAAACGAAACGAGATGGGGATGGGGTCGGAGTAGGATATCAAAGCACCGTCATTTCCTTCTATACTTGACTAGCTAAAACGCAGTACTTCAGAAGTATGCTGTGATGCTATTCTAATTGAGCTTCCTGCTGAAATGAGTGCTAGATTTAATGTTAGACATGTTGATAAGAATATGAGGCTACTGAATCAGTACACTGCTAAAAGCCCTCCAGCTCAAATGGAGGTCTCTGCGCTCGATGCTCACAGCTAATCCTTTTGACACGTTATACTTCATTTGTCTGACAGCATTGTTGATGGCAGCGTTTAAAGCTTTGAGAGTTTGTTTGTGTGTGTGTGTGTGTGTGTGTGTGAGAGAGAGAGAGAGAGAGAAGAGCATATGAGAAGGAAAAAAGTGTAGGTGAATGAAGCTGTATATGTTTCTCACCAGCAATAAATGGCCCTGCGTTCCCCCTAAAGAGGGCGGAGGTTTAACGTGGCTGGAACTCCTGCTTTGTCCAGAGCTTTCACTTAGATTAGGTCTTTGTAGGGAGCACTCACTTAAAGAGAAAGAAAGAAAACAAAAACCTTCAATCTGTAAAAAGAATAGTCATGTTTCAGAATGCTTCTGTACACCACAATGCTTACATTACATTTCTTTTCAGTTAATAATTAATTTATGGCAGTTTAACCCCATAAGGTCATAGTTTATTATTCATTCCTTCACATTAAAACATGCTTCAGATACTAGAGCGGCAGCTACAATTATCGACACCTTAACGATCTTTTGGCCGTTGCAAAAGTAGAAAAGACTTTTTTTTTTCAGTATGTAAATTGTGCATGAATAATTACTCAAACTTCCACTGGAAAAAAAAAAGTTGATTCACGATTACTTAGCATATCGGATCACGTGACGCTGTTCCACAATTATCGACAGCTTTGCCCACAGTTATCGACACCGTTCCACAATTATCGACATCCAAATGATTATTTATTTAAAAAAAAAATCAGTATGTGGTATTCATCTCATCTCATTATCTCTAGCCGCTTTATCCTGTTCTACAGGGTCACAGGCAAGCTGGAGCCTATCCCAGCTGACTACGGGCGAAAGGCGGGGTACACCCTGGACAAGTCGCCAGGTCATCACAGGGCTGACACATAGACACAGACAACCATTCACACTCACATTCACACCTACAGTCAATTTAGAGTCACCAGTTAACCTAACCTGCATGTCTTTGGACTGTGGGGGAAACCGGAGCACCCGGAGGAAACCCACGCGGACACGGGGAGAACATGCAAACTCCACACAGAAAGACCCTCGCCGGCCACGGGGCTCGAACCCGGACCTTCTTGCTGTGAGGCGACAGCGCTAACCACTACACCACCGTGCCGCCCAGTATGTGGTATTAAGTTAACAAAACATATTTTTTTATTTAAAATTTGTTTTACATCGACTTATCTTTAGTACAAAATATCTTATATATCGATGTCGGTGTTTACGTAAATGAGGAAGTAATTCTAATGATTGTAAATATATGAACTGATAATGTTTAACCTGTCAGAAAATGTTTTTGTTTGACTTTCTAAGTATTTTCGTAGATCACATTTTGTTAATCATTTGTTGTTTGTATTAATTTCTAGTTTTGTAGTTTACCAGTAAATGTCAACAGGCAACTGACATTGTAACCGCATGGAAATCCAGGTCAGAGGTCGTATGTCATTCCTCAAACCAAAATATAAAATGTCTACTGATATTGTAATATGTGGTAGATATTTACAACAAACTGAAAAAACATTTTCTGAATGGAATAGAAAAATCTGAATATTTCAAGCATGTAATTTTTTATATGCTCGGAATTTAATTCTGGTCTAATTCTATTTATTGCAATAGGATTCCAAATACTCTATAAACATTCCATTCTGTTATGGATCAGAAAAAAAATTATTATAAATCACAGCACTTTTATTTTTTTAAAGTACTTCATCTACTTCAACAATGTTACACAGAGATCGATCCATAACAGTTGTAAATGTCCCTTAATTCCACAGGGTGTCGATAATGGTGGACACCGGTGAAAGTGATCACGATTATCGACACCTCATGTGACTTCTCAAACGCACGTTTAGAAACAAAATGGCGACTGTCAAATGAAAGAGTAAGAAACAAAGTAGGTTTCGACAAGGAGATCATGAAATATCGGTGAATTTGAGAAGTAAAAACATGTCCGTGATCTTTCTACCATGCTTACCTGCGATGATAACGTCTGGGTTTTTCTCAGATTGCTGATCGTGCTGAAAAAAATTATATCTCAGATAAAGAGCTGTGTCATCAGGCGACAAGATCAAAGGGAGAGGGGAGGGTCTTCTGGTTGATTGATTAACCAATAATAACTCTTGTAACTGAAACTCACCTTTGTAAAATTGTTTTTTATTGGTAAATCTGAAAAGGTGTCGATAATTATGAACTGTTGATAACTGTAGCCACCACTCTACTGTGAATTATTCTGTAACTACAGTGAAATTAATAAGTGAAAGTATGTCGCAGAGCAACAAAGAAATGCAAGAATAGACCTACTGAAGCATCCTGGGAGTTTTTGACTAATTTGTACAGTGTTTTGATTTGATTTAGTTTGTTTTCTTATTCTTGAGGAATAATGCTAACCATGCATGTTATTAATCCCAACAATCCTAACCCTCACCACCATAACCTTTCATGTTAATTGAATCGTGAATTCTTCTGAATTTGACACCATTTTAGTTTGAAGCTTGACAGCTAATTTCACGACATTTGGCTATATAGGTGGGTTGCATCTGACGTCACATCCGCCTCATTAGATATAGAAGAGGTGAAGTGGTGATCACAAAACGGTTCTATTGCTGGACTGCTTTGCTAGTCGTTAAAATGCCCTATTGTTGTTTTGGGCTGTTCAAATCAAACAAACCGTGAAACTGATAAAAGTTTCTTCCAGGTTCCCCATGAAATGATAAGAAAGGGTGAAAGAGCAAAAGGGCGGCACGGTGGTGTAGTGGTTAGCACTGTCGCCTCACAGCAAGAAGGTTCTGGGTTCGAGCCCAGTTGCTGACGAGGGCCTTTCTGTGCGGAGTTTGCATGTTCTCCCCGTGTCCGTGTGGGTTTCCTCCGGGTGCTCCGGTTTCCCCCACAGTCCAAAGACATGCAGGTTAGGTTAACTGGTGACTCTAAATTGACCGTAGGTGTGAATGTGAGTGTGAATGGTTGTCTGTGTCTATGTGTCAGCCCTGTGATGACCTGGCGACTTGTCCAGGGTGTACCCCGCCTTTCGCCTGTAGTCAGCTGGGATAGGCTCCAGCTTGCCTGCGACCCTGTAGAACAGGATAAGCGGTTATGCATAATGGATGGATGGATAGAAAGAGCAAAGGATTTTAACAAAAGACAGGTGAAAGATGGCTCTTGAACCTTTCGCTGCGATTTCGCTATTGAGTCAAAAGGTGCTTTCAAAAATAGGGTTAAAAGTTTATTTGATCAACTTTTATAAACAGTCACAAAATCCCTTTTATTATGTCTTAGTCTTATTTATTTTTATTTACTGTATTAATTTATTTTGTCAGTCTATTTTGTGCTTATATTTATTGTGCAACTTTGTTTCAAATTTATTATCATTTATTATTTTCATTTATCTCATCTCATTATCTGTAGCCGCTTTATCCTGTTCTACAGGGTCGTGGGCAAGCTGGAGCCTATCCCAGCTGACTACGGGCGAGAGGCGGGGTACACCCTGGACAAGTCGCCAGGTCATCACAGGGCTGACACATAGACACAGACAACCATTCACACTCACATTCACACCTACGGTCAATTTAGAGTCACCAGTTAACCTAACCTGCATGTCTTTGGACTGTGGGGGAAACCGGAGCACCCGGAGGAAACCCATGCGGACACGGGGAGAACATGCAAACTCCACACAGAAAGGCCCTCGCCGGCCACGGGGCTCGAACCCGGGCCTTCTTGCTGTGAGGCGACAGCGCTAACCATTACACCACCGTGCCGCCCCATTTTCATTTATATTATTATTATTATTATTATTATTATTATTGTTGTTACTTTTATTAAATACCATTTTTATTTATTGTTGTTGTTTACATAATATCATTATTTACTATTTACCCCTTATTTTTATCATTTGATTCTTGCCGGACCACAATGGAAATAAGTGTTATACACTTTCTTGTGTTATCCGTGTATCTTAATGTACACTATGTATTTTGTGCATTATTTTACTAAATATAATCAATCCCACGGTGTAAGAAGGAGAGATACCGCAGGTCATTCATACCTGCTGCTGTCAGACTGTATAACACCCACAACCTGTATATATATAATATATATATATATATATATATATATATATATATATATATATATGTGTGTGTGTGTGTGTGTGTGTGTGTGTGTGTGTGTATATATATACAGAGTCTACCTGTAATGTGCAATTTTTCCGAGTCTCTCAATAAGGCAATTTTTCTATACTTTTTCATGGTAGATAATGCAAATAGCCCTCTGTATTTAATCCTTCATTTGTCTAATTTTTATTTCAGTTTTATTTGTTATCTGTTTGACATTTTCTTGCTACTGTAACACGTGAATTTCCCCGATGTGGGATGAATAAAGTGAATCTAATCAATCAATCAATCAATCAATCAATCGATCAAAGGGAGCGGAGTCAAAGAACACTCGAGTTTGCGGTGATCATTTCTTGGAAGGTTTGTAAATTCCTCTGATTTATTCCATTTGTATTCGCAAATGATTTTTCTTGCCATTTTCCTTTATATCGTGATATTTTGAAGTTCAGGATATGCTGAAGTCCTCAGATGTGGTTTTGTATCCTGTTTGATTGTGGTCACGATATTGTAAACTAACGCGTATGTTTTCACTTTATTTATCAGGATGTCCTAGCAATCTTTACAAAGACGATGATGGAGATTGGGCTCCTACACTGAACTAGAGAGATAAGATAATCAAGACAATCCATGTAAACACAAAAGCAGAGCTCATGAGTTAACAGCACGATATTGCTTACCTGGCCATGCAATTACAGTGAGGCATGATAACTTTTCCGTCCTGTTTCACCAATCCCCAGGTCTTTAAAGGGGGTTCTGTGGATCTTTGTGAATGATATAGGTGGAAGAGAAGAGCAGGGAGGATTGAGAATCGAGCGGCTGTGGTTTGTTTACACCCGATACTAAAACTTGTAGCGTCCTAGCGATCATCTCAAAGACGCATACAAAAAGCCCAGAAATTCCTACTTACCCAGGCATAAACGATCCACAGTGTAACTTGTAGTGTCCTGATCCCCAGATCTTTAACCCAGCCACTTATAAAAAGTTGTATGCCTCCATGCTTGTGGCAGTGGGGGCGTGGCCAAGCAGCAGTCTGTGAATGGAGGGTGGGGTCGGGGAAGGTAAGTGGCTAAGTCATTCCACCAATTGATATGTGTGTCAATTAATGTGTGTGTGTGTGTGTTTGTTACAAGGATGGAGCATAAAAGGAGAGAGACAGAAGGGGCTCCCTCCTGACCACAACGCAGGTGTGTGTGTTGAGTGAGTGAGTGAAAGCTGAAAAGCTCAATAAAGTGTTTGTGTGTGAACATCAATTCTCGCCTGCCGTGCTTCTGTGCTCCACCCACATCAGGAACTGCTACAGTGATGCCAAAACCCGGGAGCACAGAAGGGAACCACCCCATGGAGTCCTCCCCATTCGAAGAGCTCATCCTTGCCCTCGCTACCGCCCAGCAGAACCAGCATCAAGCGCTGATCACCCTCCGAAAGGAACAAGAGCAACGCTTCGAAGCCTTGATGCTGGCCCATCAGGAAGATCACCAGGCGTTCCAGCACCTGCTCGCGTCAGCAGGGGCGTCAAACACCGCTGCCGGCACCCTCACGAAGATGGGCCCGCAGGACAATCCAGAACCGTTCCTCGCCCTCTTCGAGCAAGCAGACGAGGCGTGGGGGTGGCCGCTGGAACGGCGCGCCTCCTCCCGCTCCTGACTGGCGAAGCGCAGCTCACAGCGCAGCAGCTCCCTGCTGACAGCCGACTGGTGTATGCTGACCTGAGGAAAGCCATTCTGCAGCAGGTCGGCTGCTCCCCGGAACAACATCGCCAGCGCTTCCAAACGCTGGCATTGGAGGAGGTTGGCCAGCTGTTTGCATTCGGCCAGCAACTTATGTCTTTGGCTGGAATAGTACCTATCCTGAAGTAGCAGCTACAAAAAGGTCCTTCAATGCGACATTCAAAGAACTAAAATTGTTCTCAGTTCTAGCAGGCGAACACGCAGAAAAGGGGAACGTCCTCTATTAGTTCTAAGAACTATGAAAATGTTCCTCCGGTCTGAAGGTGCCTGTTTACAGATCAGAAATAACATCATAAAAAAAAAAGCATTTAGATGTTATAAATCTAAATGTCTTAGCATTTAGATGTTATTAATTTAATCACATCCATTTCAATTCAGTTTATTTGCTCTTTAGTATATTTACCGTATGTACAGAGGTGATTCTCGGAAATAGTGCGTGCTGATTGGTCGGGAGACTCAAATCATATCTCAATAATCACCTCTAGCGAATCGGGAAAATGGCGGTCAATCACTTCATCACCGTAAGTGAGGAAGAATTACAAATTATGAAAGAAAATGTGGTTCCTAAAAGCACTAAAGATGCTACAAAGTTTGGTCTAAAACTATTCAAAGGTCAGGTGGAATTGTGATTTATTTTATCTGTTTCAGAACAAAGTATTTCATGTGACTCGACGTAGATAAGTGAGACAAGTTTGCGTAACGCCTTTGTTACATTTGCACGACGCTTTTGAAGTTTGAAATAAGTTATTTTTTTAAAATATGATTTACTTTTATTATTATTATTATTATTTACAAGGTGTTAGGACTGGGGGGAGGTTGCCACAAGGTACAAATTACTGTTAAATACCTTATTAAAAAAAAAACAACACACATTTGTCCCAAATATGTTTGTCATGTTTCTCGGAAAATGTTGTGTACTACGCTGCAAATTTTTTTCCCCTATGTTTACAGTGCAGCGGCACGGTGGTGTAGTGGTTAGCGCTGTCGCCTCACAGCAAGAAGGTCCGGGTTCGAGCCCCGTGGCCGGCGAGGGCCTTTCTGTGCGGAGTTTGCATGTTCTCCCCGTGTCCGCGTGGGTTTCCTCCGGGTGCTCCGGTTTCCCCCACAGTCCAAAGACATGCAGGTTAGGTTAACTGGTGACTCTAAATTGAGCGTAGGTGTGAATGTGAGTGTGAATGGTTGTCTGTGTCTATGTGTCAGCCCTGTGATGACCTGGCGACTTGTCCAGGGTGTACCCCGCCTTTCGCTCCAGCTTGCCTGCGACCCTGTAGAACAGGATAAAGCGGCTACAGATAATGAGATGAGATGTTTACAGTGCAGTTATACATCTTGAAGTACACACAACTGTGATTATGCAGAAAAGCACCAATAACCTAACATGGACAAAAATACTTGCACAGTCAAAAAGATTAATTGAGCCCCAGATGGGTTGTTATTCTTTAAATGAGAGTCATGGGGTGTTTTTGGTGTGTCTCTTAAGCAGTACTCATAAATAGTTGTGGAGAAGAGTTGGAAGTGAGTAGAGAGTGTGAGAAAAGGCTTCTTCCAAACCTGTGCTTATGTCAGAGTGACAGACGGGCTGGCTCGAGTATTTCGGAAACTGTTAATCCTGGGATTTTCACACGCAACAGTCTATATTTACATAGGATGGTGTGAAAAACAAAAACTCATCCAGTCAGCGGCAGTTCCGCGAGCGCATTGTTGGTATGAGAGGTCAGATAAGAACAACCAGACTGGATTGAGCTGACAGGAAAGCTATGGCAACTCAAGTAACCACTAACTGTGGTGAGCAAAAAAGCATCTCATAATGTAAAACATGTTGAGCCATGAGGCAGATGGATTACAACCGAAAGTGAAATGCCACATCTGGTTCCACCTCTGTCAGTGTCAGCCGGTGGCTCACCGAAATTGAATGTTTTCCCAATCTTCAACTGTCAACTGCCTTTCTTTTTGACGGGCAAAAATTAATTTCAGTTACATATTTACTGTATTATTATTATTATTATTATTATTATTATACATTTAAATTGATCACGGCAACATGCTATACTTGTTCTGATTCCTGTGCTTTCTTTTACTTTAAGGATAGAGGGACAGTAGCCCTCTACCTTCACTGCCCATGCTGTTCGCAACACCACTACTTTTCCCCATAATACCACTTAATTCTCTGAGAAGTGGCACACTGACGCAGTGGCCAGCCAGAGGAAGGGTGTCGTAATGCATCTGGACCCGCCATTGCCCCACAGGGATAATGGCTCTGATTGCTCCTGATTCCTCGTCTCTGCAAAATACCTCATGTAAAATAAGTGACATTTAAAAGGCATTGAGATGTGAAAAGGAGGGAAGAGTGCGTGTGTTTGTGTGTGAGAGAGAGAGAATGAGAGGGAGTGGGAGAGCTTGCAAGGGAAGTAGTAATCTTTTCACCTGAAAGACGAAGAGAGACGAGTGGGGGGGAGAGCGAGAGAGAGAGAAGTCCCTTCTTTGGCCGGCGGGGGAGCGACAGAAAAATGATAAGCCCCCGTGTCGTAAGCTGACCCTCGCTGCTAAGCTTTTTAACTTCCTCCTGTCTGTTCGGTTTTTTCCTCTCTCTCCACAGAGAGATGTGTATGTGCGTGTGGAGGGGGCTGTACTGTGGCAGTGGGTTGACATTGCTTCTGGGAAGTGCTTGAGTCGGCGTGCTAAAAATCATTTTGGGTTAGATAGAGGCCCCCTGAGCTGGCCCCGGGATATCAGCGCGCTCATCTTCGTTTAGAGAGAAAAGCGCCAACATAAAGCACAGCCTGCAGGCTCAGCGTGTGTCTACAATGAGAGAGAGAGAGAGAGAGCGAGCGAAAGAAACTGCAGTGAGGGCTAAAGCCAGCATATGGTTGTGCTGCACTAGGCTGGCCCTTCAGCAGGGGATCTCAGCCTTTTTTGACCAGTGACCCCATTTGAAGGGCTCAGAATTCTCACAGTAATTAGTAAGCCTGGAATTATAGGCTGACTGCTTTGCAAATTCACTTTGCCTTTTGGTAAAAAATAGTGCTGAACCCACAGAATGTTACGTGACTTCATATCTCATCTCATTATCTGTAGCCGCTTTATCCTGTTCTACAGGGTCGCAGGCAAGCTGGAGCCTATCCCAGCTGACTACGGGCGAAAGGCAGGGTACACCCTGGACAAGTCGCCAGGTCATCACAGGGCTGACACATAGACACAGACAACCATTCACACTCACATTCACACCTACGCTCAATTTAGAGTCACCAGTTAACCTAACCTGCATGTCTTTGGACTGTGGGGGAAACCGGAGCACCCGGAGGAAACCCACGCGGACACGGGGAGAACATGCAAACTCCGCACAGAAAGGCCCTCGCCGGCCACGCAATGTAATTAAAATGATTTTATGAAGTGAGTATTTTTGCATGCACACTTTTGTTTTTAAATGAATTGCTGTGAGTTGAGCTTGCAGCAGTATGCACTTTGCACACATTCGCTGTGTGGACGTGCACATTTCATGTTTGCTTTTGCATCCAAAAGCACCCTGCTTTGCACAAGTGCTGGCAGTTGGTACCAACAGTTCGGTTTGTTGGTTGACTTGGCATCATATGAAACCATTCAGGTTATATTTTCATGAGTGTAAAGCTCATTTTATACTAGGTTTAGGGTTGGACAGAATAAAATGCTGTTTTAGTTCATTCTGGTAACCATGTTATTAACATATTATAAATAATTGATTATAAATGTATTATAAGTCTCATTTACTTATTTTCCTTTGAATCAAAATGAAGTGACAGCTACAGTAGGACAGAGCCTGGAATACACCCTCTATAGCCAAAAGTATGTAGACCCGAGCCCATCATACCCATATATGCTTGAATATCCCATTCCAGGGACTTCATTTATTAACCGTGTTAATGTATAGTTTTGTGTGTAATGTGTCTATGCATGTTTCTATGCACTGAATTGAATTCATCAAGTTTTACTTCTGCGTAAGGATACACCTGACTGTGCATATCCAGGAACCCCTAGTGGTTAAACTGACTGTTACCCCTTTTCCACCAAATCAGTTCCAGGGCTGGTTCGGGGCCAGTGCTGGTTCACAACTCGTTCAACTTGCGAGCCAGCTGAGAACCAATTTGCTTTTCCATAGCTCGCGGTGCTAAGGGAAGCCACGTCATTACGTCGCTGTATACGTCAGTTACTTCGCTACGTTTGCATAAACCTTGGCGCGAATATCGAAGCAAAAACAACACGGAAGAAGCAGCAGCAACAACAATAATAATAATAATAATAATAATAATAATAATAATAATGGATGACTTAGCGTTTGTACAGCTGCTGCTTCTCAGCGCTTAAAAATGGCGATCTTTCGCGGTCTTGTTATTGTTGTTGGTCTTAACAACTCCCCCCCCTGTTGACGTAAGCGGTTCTTTCCTCTGGCCCAGCAGAGAGTTGGTGCTAGCCTGGAACCGGTTTTTCTGGCCCCGGAGCCAGTTCTTTGTCAGTGGAAACAGAAAAACCGGTTCCAAACTAAGCACTGGCCCCGAACCAGCCCTGGAACTGCTTTGGTGGAAAAGGGGCAAAAGTGGAGCTTCCATTCCACTTATTGTCTTACACAAGCATACTTGAGAGAGTAATTACTGATTATTGGTGCTCACAAGGTGCAGACAGATGACACAAATGAAATGTAAAGTCATATATATATGGTGCCCTCCATGATTATTGACACCCCCCCCCCCCCCCCATGTAAAAATTAGTAAAAAGGGTTAGAAAAAAATAAAATCCACCTTTTGGTGAAGTAGCTTCATCTCATGCTGAAAAAATGAGAATAATTCAACCTTTTAATTATAATAACATTATTATTCAGAGAAAAACAAATCCTTCATCAAGAAGTTATTATTTTCAACAAAAACACATGTCCCACCATTATTGTCACCCCTGGAAATTATAATGAACACAATATAACTGAAACATGAAGCATTTAAATTGCACAGTTTGGAGTTGATTGGAGTGTGTAAGAACTTTCAAGCTGTAATTCATGACTTCCTGATTAACTGGGGAACAAATATGAGGTGATACAAAGGTCAGATTCCCTTTGTCATCCTTCAACATGGGAACGACAAGAGAACACACAAACCAAATGAGGAAGAAGTGTGTTGACCTTCATAAGTCAGGGAATGGTTATTTAAAAACAAACAAACAAACAAACAAAAAACCCACAGCTACTCAACCGAAAATGTCCAATTCTACTGTTAGGGCAATAATAAAAATGTAGACATCAACTGGAACTGTTACAAATTTGCCTGGAAGAGCGCCCAGGTTTATTTTGCCCCCATGTACAGTGAGCAGGATAGTAAGAGAGGCAAAACATTCCCCAAGGATCACTGTTGGTGAATTACAAGAAAAAGTAAAATCTTGGAGTTTCCAAGTCTCCAAAACCACCATCAGATGCCACCTCCATGCCAACAGGTTATTTGGATGGTAGACCACAAAAAAGCCTTTTCTGTCAGTTAACCAAAAAAAAGTAAGAACCTAGAGTTTGTGAAAAGCTACTACATCTTTGACTGGAATTGTGTTCTGTGGTCTGATGAAACAAAAAATGGAGCTTTTTGGTAATAAACACTCAAGGTGGGTTTGGCGTAAAAAGAAAGATGGCTATAATGAAAAGAATCCAATCCCAATTGGTGGAAGTTCTGTGATATGTTGGGGCTGTTTATCCTCCAAAGGCCCTGGAAACCTTGTTAGGGTATATGGCATCATGGACTCCATGAAACACCAGGACATTTTAAATCAAAATCTGGCTGCCTCTGCCAGGAAACTAGAACTGGGTTGTCATTGAATCTTCCAGCAGGACAATGATCCAAAGCATATGTCCAAATCAACACAGAAATGGTTATCTGACCACAGAATTGAGCTTCTGCCCTGGCCATCTCAGTCCCCTGACCTGAATCCCATTGTAAACCTGTGGGGTGAGTTGAAGAGGAGAAAAGCACAAGATAGGGCTGAGGTCCCTGGATGATGTGGAGAGATTGTATAAAGAGGAATGGTCTCAGATGCCCTGCTCTGTATCTCCAACCTTCTAAAATGTTACCGGAGAAGACTTGGTGCTGTTTTACTGGCAAAGGGAGGCTGTACAAAGTATTAAATGCAGGGGTGCCAATAATAGTGGCATGTGTTTTTGATGAAAATAATTATTTCCTGATGAGGGATTTGTTTTTCCTTGAATAAATTTATTTCAGTTAATGGTTGGATTTTTCTCATTTTTTTCAGTGTGAGATGAAGCGACTTCACCAAAAGGTGGACTTTTTTCTAACCCTTGTTACTGATCTTTGTCATGGGTACCAATAATCATGGAGGGCGCTGTATATAAGGCATAGCGAGAATGTGATTTTAGCACCACTGGAAACTCTGTGCTGAGAGCGAGAATTCCAGTGAAATCGGAGACTGGTACTGACATTTCCCTACAAACTCAGAGTTGAATTATGATCCATTCATTACATTTCCAAAACCAGCAGGAGAAAGGGCAGCAAAAATAATGAATTTTCATGCCAATGCAGAGTTTCTAAGTTTAACTGGGGGAACAGAATGCATACACGTAAATTTTAGTCCCTTTCCCTTGCCACTCGTTGATGTGTAAGGATGTGTAACCAGCTCATGAATGTTGATTTGCTCATACAGTGGTGCTTGAAAGTTTGTGAACCCTTTAGAATTTTCTATATTTCTGCATAAATATGACCTAAAACATCATCAGATTTTCACACAAGTCCTGAAAGTAGATAAAGAGAACCCAGTTAAACAAATGAGACAAAAATATTATACTTGGTCATTTATTTATTGAGAAAAATGATCCAATATTACATATGTCAGTGGCAAAAGTATGCGACCCTTTGCTTTCAGTATCTGGTGTGACCCCCTTGTGCAGCAATAACTGCAACTAAACGTTTCCGGTAACTGTTGATCAGTCCTGCACACCAGCTTGGAGGAATTTTAGCCCATTCCTCCATACAGAACAGCTTCAACTCTGGGATGTTGGTGGGTTTCCTCACATGAACTGCTCGCTTCAGGTCCTTCCACAACATTTCGACTGGATTAAGGTCAGGACTTTGACTTGGGCATTCCAAAACATTAGCTTTATTCTTCTTTAACCATTCTTTGGTAGAACGACTTGTGTGCTTAGGGTCGTTTTCTTGCTGCATGACCCACCTTCTCTTGAGATTCAGTTCATGGACAGATGTCCTGACATTTTCCTTTAGAATTTGCTGGTATAATTCAGAATTCATTGTTCCATCAATGATGGCAAGCTGTCCTGGCCCAGATGCAGCAAAACAGGCCCAAACCGTGATACTACCACCACCATGTTTCACAGATGGGATAAGGTTCTTATGGTGGAATGCAGTGTATTCCTTTCTCCAAACACAACGCTTCTCATTTAAACCAAAAAGTTCTATTTTGGTCTCATCCACCCACAAAACATTTTTCCAATAGCCTTCTGGCTTGTCCATGTGATCTTTAGCAAACTGCAGACAAGCAGCAATGTTCTTTTTGGAGAGCAGTGGCTTTCTCCTTGCAACCCTGCCATGCACACCATTGTTGTTCAGTGTTCTCCTGATGGTGGACTCATGAACATTAACGTTAGCCAATGTGAGAGAGGCCTTCAGTTGCTTAGAAGTTACCCTGGGGTCCTTTGTGACCTTGCCAACTATTACACACCTTGCTCTTGGAGTGATCTTTGTTGGTTGACCACTCCTGGGGAGGGTAACGATGGTCTTGAATTTCCTCCATTTGTACACAATCTGTCTGACTGTGGATTGGTGGAGTCCAAACTCTTTAGAGATGGTTTTGTAACCTTTTCCAGCCTGATGAGCATCAACAACGCTTTTTCTGAGGTCCTCAGAAATCTCCTTTGTTCGTGCCATGATTCACTTCCACAAACATGTGTTGTGAAGATCAGACTTTGATAGATCCCTGTTCTTTAAATAAAACAGGGTTCCCACTCACACCTGATTGTCATCCCATTGATTGAAAACACCTGACTCTAATTTCACCTTCAAATTAACTGCTAATCCTAGAGGTTCACATACTTTTGCCACTGACAGATATGTAATATTGGATCATTTTCCTCAATAAATAAATGACCAAGTATAATATTTTTGTCTCATTTGTTTAACTGGGTTCTCTTTATCTACTTTTAGGACTTGTGTGAAAATCTGATGATGATTTAGGTCATATTTATGCAGAAATATAGAAAATTCTAAAGGGTTCACAAACTTTCAAGCACCACTGTATGTGATAGTTGAGTATTTGCCTTTTGTGGCCAATTTCAAGAGACCCGTTCACTATTCTCTCTTTTTTTTTTCCTCCTCTCTGTAGTGCTGAATTTTTATTAATAGTGATTTAGATTGGTGGTGGTGGAAGAGTGAGGTTCCTCTTTTCTAACTAATCACTTTCTATCCCACCTTCACTTCCTCAGAACTTTACCAGCTCACCCCCGGCATGCAGAAATGGAAGCCTAAATCTTATTCATAGATGGAGATGGGCTATAGCTGTATAGTTTGCTGGATATCAAATCGCAAATATTGCCATCAGTTGAATGTTGTGGTAGCAAATTCAGGTGCCCACTCAAGACAAACCCATGGGGTGTGAACATTATCAATAAATAATTAGCAATCAATAATTACGATAACGTTTTTTCACAATAATAGTCAATGTCCATACAGTAACCTGCCACGTGAACGTCTGAGTCAAACAATGTTGTGTGAATATCTGAGTCTGAACAGGAAAGAGAAAGGACACATGGGTAATTTTGGTACCTGCCAAAAGTACCACTGTGGCATGTTGTCATGGTTACTCTTTAGAAGCAGCCTTTCCTTGTCATAAGAGACCATACTGTTTATCAAATGGTTGCCTGTCCTTTTATATATATATATATATATATATATATATATATATATATATATATATATACACACAGTGCCTTGAAAAAGTATTCATACCCCTTGAACTTTTTCACATTTTTCCACCTTACAACCATGAACTTAAAAGTTTTTTTTTTTATTGAGATTTTATGTGATAGACCAACACAGAGTAGCACATAATTGTGAAGTGAAATGAAAATGATAAATGGTCTTCAAAATTTTAAACAAATAAAAATCTGAAAAATGTGGTGTGCATTAGTATTCAGCCCCCCTGCGTCAATACTTTGTAGAGCCACCTTTTGCTGCAATTACAGCTGCAAGTCTTTTGTGGTATGTCTCTACCAGCTTTGCACATCTAGACACCGAAATTTTTGCCCATTCTTCTTTGCAAAATAGCTCAAGCTCAGCCAGATTGGATGGAGAGCGTCTGTGAACAGCAATTTTCAAGTCTTGCCACAGATGCTCAATGGGATTTAGGTCTGGACTTTGACTGGACCATTCTAACACGAATATTCTTTGATCTAAACCATTCCATTGTATCTCAGGCTGTATGTTTAGGGTCATTGTCTTGCTGGAAGGTGAATCTCCTTCCCAGTCTCAAGTCTTTTGCAGCCTCCAACAGGTTTTCTTCCAGGATTGCCCTGTATTTAGCTCCATCCATCTTCCCATCAGTCGAGTGTGAAGCGGCTGGGATGAGAATCAGCACCTCCAAGTCCGAGGCCATGGTTCTCGACCGGAAAAGGGTGGCTTGCCCTCTCCAGGTTGGTGGAGAAGTTCTGCCTCAAGTGGAGGAGTTTAAGTATCTCGGGATCTTGTTCACGAGTGAGGGAAGGATGGAGCGTGAGATCGACAGGCGGATCGGTGCAGCCTCCGCAGTGATGCGGTCGCTTTACCGGTCCGTTGTGGTGAAGGAGCTGAGCCAAAAGGCGAAGCTCTCAATTTACCGGTCGATCTACGTTCCGACTCTCACCTATGGTCATGAGCTTTGGGTAATGACCGAAAGGACAAGATCGCGGATACAAGCGGCCGAAATGAGTTTCCTTCGCAGGGTGGCTGGGCGCTCCCTTAGAGATAGGGTGAGAAGCACAGTCACTCGGGAGGAGCTCGGAGTAGAGCCGCTGCTGCTCCACATCGAGAGGAATCAGCTGAGGTGGCTCGGGCATCTTTTTTGGATGCTTCCTGGACGCCTCCCTGGGGAGGTGTTCCAGGCATGTCCCCCCGGGAGGAGGCCCCGGGGAAGACCCAGGACACGCTGGAGGGACTATGTCTCTCGGCTGGCCTGGGAACGCCTCGGTGTTCTTCCCGAGGAGCTGGCCGAGGTGTCTGGGGAAAGGGAAGTTTGGGCTTCCCTGCTTAGACTGCTGCCTCCGCGACCCAGTCCCGGATAAAGCGGAAGAAGACGAGACGAGACATCTTCCCATCAACTCTGACCAGCTTCCCTGTCCCTGCTGAAGAAAAGCATCCCCATAGCATGATGCTGCCACCACCATGCTTCCCAGTGGGGATGATGTGTGCAGGGTGATGAGCAGTGTTAGTTTTCCGCCACACATAGCGCTTTGCATTTAGGCCAAAAAGTTCAACTTTGGTCTCATCTGACCAAAGCACCTTCTTCCACATGTTTGCTGTGTCCCCTACATGGCTTTTGGCAAACTGCAAACGGGACTTCTTATGCCTGTCTTTCAACAATGGCTTTCTTCTTGCCACTCTTCCAAAAAGGCCAGATTTGTGGAGTGTACGACTTATAGTTGTCCTGTGCACAGATTCTCCCACCCGAGCTGTGGATTTCTGCAGCTCCTCCAGAGTGATCATGGGCCTCTTGGCTGCTTCTCTGACCAGTGCACTCCTTGCTTGCTCGGTTAGTTTAGGTGGACGGCCATGTCTTGGTAGGTTTGCAGTTGTGCCATACTTTTTTCCATTTTTGAATGATGGATTGAACAGTGCTTCTTGAGATGTTCAGAGCTTGGGATATTTTTTTATAACCTAACCCTGCTTTAAACTTCTCCAGAACTTTATCCCTGACCTGTGTGTTGAGTTCTTTGGTCTTCATGATGCTGTTTGTTCTTCAGTGTTCTCGAACAAACCACTGAGGCCTTCACAGAACAAGTGTATTTATGCGGAGAGTAAATTACACACAGTAGGACTCTAACTAATTAGATGACTTCTGAAGGCAATTGATTGCACTGGATTGTATTTAGAGGTATCAGAGGACAGGGGGCTGAATACTAATGCACACCACATTTTTCAGATTTTTATTTGTTTAAAATTTTGAAGACCATTTATCATTTTCGTTTCACTTGACTATGTGCTACTCTGTGTTGGTCTATCACATAAAATCTCAATAACAAACTTTTAAGTTCGTGGTTGTAAGGTGGAAAAATGTGAAAAAGTTCAAGGGGTGTGAATACTTTTTCAAGGCACACACACACACACACACACACACAAAATGCAGTAAGTGCTCAAACATTACAGCGTGATAATGAATACACACTTTTACCAAAATGTTATTTTACTCTACTCTTACAGTACATGTTCCTGTCCATGCTGCTGATGGATGTTGTGGATTAACAGTGTGGTTAATTTTAGCACATTATTCTGGTTTAAAACAGAACTAGTTAAACCAGTAACCTATAAAATGTAATAAATATATAATACTTAACAATTATTTGCTGAAGACGAAGTGAATATCAGGGAATAATAATAACGAAGACGAAGTCAAGGTTATTATTTAAGTTATTCTATGAAACCAAGTTGTACATGAACTGATAGCCGACAAGGCAGGTAGCACTGAAGCCATGTACGGTGAGATTGAGTGGAATAACTGTTTTATTCTATCCACATTCACTGGATTTTGAGAAATGGAGCATTTTTTTGTATTTTTTTGCAAATTTGATCAATAAAAACTTTATACAAAATGTCAGACAAAATCATTTCCGCTTTAAATATGAACAAACTGGCAAAGTGACAGTAGCAATTTGTGAAAAATGCTATAATAATAATTCTTGAAAAATAAAAAAAGATACGTTCTTACCATCAAATACTTTTTTCCATTTTTTTTTTTTTTGTATTTTTTGGGTTTTGTTTTCGAGTAGAGTTTTTGTTTCGTCCTCGGTTGGTTCAGCAACACGCGCTGCCATTTTGTTTTTCTCTACTCATGGTATATGAGCTGATATCCTAGTAGTAGAGTAGCCAATCAGAATGTGCAATTGCTCATATCCAGTGAATGTGGATAGAATAATCACTGATATTCATTGAGCCTGAAGCGAGTAATTGTTTTTTAATATAAATACGTAGGTGATTATTTAAAAAAATTATTTCATACTTCAGAAGCGGCATGCAAATGTAATAAAGGCACAGTGTAGACTTGTCACTTATCTATGCCGACTCGCATAAAATACTTTGTACTGAAATAGATAAAATCAATCACAATCCCACCTTACCTTTTGAATAATTTTAGACCAAACTTCATAGCATCTTTAGTGCTTTTAGGAACAGCATTTTCTTTCATAATTTGTAAATCTTCCTCACTTACGGTGACAAAGTATGGAATCAATTTTGTGCCAAAATGTTCATACAATACTTTTGAAATATCAAACAAAAACGGCAAATCAAAATACAAAAAAACAAAAAAAAGTCAATTTTTTTAGACTGGCAAACAAATTATTCGTGTAATCGTGCAAAATATCAGTCTATTACTCTTCAGAAACCTTTTATTTTTGTTCCGCGGCTTTCTCAGTTTTGTTTGATGTAATTTATTTTGGTTGCGATTCCAGCTTTCTCGTTTGCGCTCCCTGACTTTTTGCTTGCAGTTTTGGCACAAACTTGACGTGTGGGTGGGCTGTCCAGGAATGCATTCCCATTGGCTAACTTGTGTTTGACTGACAGCTACGCTCAGCGATTCCCCTGGAGGCTGTTGCGGCCATTTCCTACTCGGATTCTGGCGGACTGTTTGACGAGTGACCGATCCATTGACGGTAAACAAGGATAGAGTGGACTTCAGTGGCGACTGTGATATTGAATTAATTCAACAAAGTGTAAATTCAATATCATAGTCGCCACTGAAGTCCACTCGATCCTTGTTTATCGTCAGTGGATCAGTCACTCGTCAAACAGTCCGCCAAAATCCGAGTAGGGAATGGCTGAGCGTAGCCGTCAGTCAAACACAAGTTAGCCAATGGGAATGCATTCCTGGAGAGCCCACCCACACGTCAAATTTGTGCCAAAACTGCAAGCAAAAAGTCAGGGAGCGCAAACGAGAAAGCTGGAATCGCAACCAAAATAAATTACGTCAAACAAAACTGAGAAAGATGCGGAACAAAAATAAAAGGTTTCTGAAGAGTAATAGACTGATATTTTGCACGATTACACAAATAATTTGTTTGCCAGTCTAAAAACATTGACTTTTTTGTTTTTTTTTGTATTTTGATTTGTCATTTTTGTTTGATATTTCAAAAGTATTGTATGAACATTTTGGCCCAAAATTGATTCCATAACAACGCGATTGGCAGCCATTTTGCAGAGTCGCTCGAGGTGATCATCGGGAAATAGTCCAAATTTCTCGACCGGTGTGTGTGTGTGTGTGATTTTTGATAATCACTTGTGCATTTATACTAAACATGCATAATGCTGTAGGTTTTTTGCTGCCTTTTTCTGAAATATGACCAAACTTGAAGCAACCAGAGAAAAGGAGTTGAGCAGAGAATCTGTTCATGAGACAGAGCTTTCGAGTTTCCAAAAAGCTTCACTCACTTTTTTTCTCATCTCCCATTAACCCTCTCCCTCTATACTTTCCCCTTTTCATCCCTATTATTGCTCTCGACTCTCTCTCCTTAATTGTTTATATACATTAACGTTCTCCAAATCAAGCCTGTTCAGGTGACAGGGCTGTAATTTAGCAAGGCCTCTGCTTCGTTCCGCCTCTGAAAGGAGGGAGCAATTGCAGCACGCTGCATGGCACCCATAATCCGTGGTTGTCAACGACCCGTCGCCATTTCTGATGATGCTAATCAATCAGCCACAGCTCACGCACGCTCATCCAGGCCCGCTTTAGCCTCATGCCCGTGCCGCTGATATCTATTAGCCTGCCATCGGGACCCACGACGCCTACTCGGATGAGATTCTGCATTTTTGAGCTTTTTGATAAGTAAACTATCAGACTGGTGGATAAATACCAGAGCAAAGATTTGCGTCAGCTCCCCATGCGTGTCCATGCCAGTGTAGCCGTGGTTCTCCTCCTCCACTCGTTATAGGCTGCACACAGGCACCCTTCGCCAAAAAGGTTGTTTACTGAGAGAGCAGGACAGGCCTTATCTGCTCACCACAGTGTTGTAGACCGCCGCTCTAAAAAACACACTTGTGTGCATAGCTGAGCAGAGCGGCGAGCTTTCTCTTCTATCTGGCTTTTTCTGTCATTTTGCTGAGAAGCTTCAGGCAAGTCTTTTTGTTGTATGTTTGTATGAGTCTGAGAGACATGGCGTCAGAGCGAGAGGAAAAAATGAGTTTGAGAAATTGTCCATGAGGTAAGTCTTTTGTTGGAGGCAGAGGCTACAGAGATGCCATGCTGTACTCCTGCGCTGTATGGCCACATAACGGTGTGTGTGTGTGTGTGTAGCTTCCTTAGATGTGTCTCACAGTAGCTTGTGTTATCCCGGCGAATGTGCACATTTGTGGCTGTGAGTGCGTGTCCAGTAATCCTGAGTGGGAGTAAAGTAGCGGTGTGAGGGAACAGATTGGCAGTTGATCATGCTGAAATGCGCCCTTATCCGTTATTGGATCTGAAATGGAGGAGGCTTAAGAATTATCGGAGGCCAGCGTTAATGTGGAGATCATCTGGAGAAAGCTCGAGGCCGCCTGGCAACCTACACAGCAGCTTAATACAGCACACTTATGTCCCTCTTGCTTTTCTTTCTCTGCATGGTTCTCTTCTCCTGTGTCTCCCAGATCTCATTCGTTCATGTCTGTCTTACTCTCTGATAGTTTTGCTCTTTACAAGATGATACATACATGATATGATTGTGTGTGCACGCGTGTGCGTGTTCGAATGCATGGAGTGCAGCAGCTGCTGGACTCATCCCAGCTCATGTGATTAGTGTCCAGCTCTGGTGTCAGGATTAACCAGCTGCTACACTTTACTAAAGTTCAGCAGGGCAGGAGTTCATACAGCTTAGAGCTGGAAGAAGATTATGTGTTAACTTCAACTTCAGTACAGCTCTCAAAAACAAGATACAGCACTATACTTAGACTGTATATCGTGAACTATTTATCTGCTTAAATTTACACTTAAATTATACCAAAACTCCTGCTTCCTAATCAAATAATCCTTGTGCCGCGTAATGCTTTGTAGGATTCTTCATTCGTAGCAGACTTTTTCTCCACGTATTTTTGGAATTACAGTATGTATCACTTCTTTTAGAATAAACAGCATGTTCATACTTTGGAACGCTAAACTGAGGATGTTTTTTGCCGTAAAATTGTTAGTGAGAAACGTGTTATTTACTTACCACTGAATATAGAGTACATGAGGCGTCTCATCTCATCTCATCTCATTATCTCTAGCCGCTTTATCCTTCTACAGGGTCGCAGGCAAGCTGGAGCCTATCCCAGCTGACTACGGGTGAAAGGCGGTGTACACCCTGGACAAGTCGCCAGGTCATCACAGGGCTGACACATAGACACAGACAACCATTCACACTCACATTCACACCTACGGTCAATTTAGAGTCACCAGTTAACCTAACCTGCATGTCTTTGGACTGTGGGGGAAACCGGAGCACCCGGAGGAAACCCACGCGGACACGGGGAGAACATGCAAACTCCGCACAGAAAGGCCCTCGCCGGCCACGGGGCTCGAACCCAGGACCTTCTTGCTGTGAGGCGACAGCGCTAACCACTACACCACCGTGCCGCCCTACATGAGGCGTTTTATACCAAAATATTGTTTAAATGTAGATTGAAAGTTGGATCTGCCCTATTGAGGATCACTATATATGGCCTTGAGAAGTAAATAAAACATGTTTGAGTTGATTAGATTAATTCAGTGTTCACTGTGTACGGTAGGATTATAAAATGATGGCCGCACAAATATCCAAGTGGATTTGCGTAACTCGATACGTCATTTAGAAGAAGAAGAAGAAGAAGAAACCTTTATTTGTCACATACACACTGAGATTCATCCTCTGCATTTAACCCATCTGAAGCAGTGAAAACACACACACACCCAGAGCAGTGGGCAGCCATACTATAGCGCCCGGGGAGCAGTCAGGGGTCAGGTACATTTAAATTTAAATACAGTGACAGGACCACATATAATTAGGGGTGGGACTAGATTAAAAAAATAATCTAATTAATTACAGGCTTTGTAATTAATTAATCTCAATTAATTGCACTACTGTATTTGCCCCAAAAGCAACATTTATTTTACGTAACTAAATAATATGTGAAGAGTTCAAATAATACACAGACATGATTTTTAGATTCAAGCTCATTTAATGGCTGTAAACAATAAATTGCATTTCATTTTGCAATAGTAAACAAAGGTAAGGTCCCTGTCCAAAATTGAAGAGACTAAAGGCCAATTTATGCTGACAACCCAGTCCTCGCAGACGGTGTCGCAGACCGTGTCTGCATAGCCCCCCCCACCTTCGCAGACGCTCTGCGCGCACCTCCCAAAAATTGTGACCACCGCAGAAGCCTCCAGACAGCACCGCAGACAAGAGGGGTCTGATTGGTCCACTCTACCCGCTGTACACGCACTTCCGCTTCCCTACTTTCCCGGTTTGTTTTGTTTTCACGACCGGCATTTTTAAAAACACGAGCGAAGATGGAGCAGCATGAAGAGCGGTTGATCGAGGAAGTACGGACATCTATACGACTCCAGTTCTAGTCATTATAAAAAAAAAAGTTCTAGTCATTATAAGTAACCGGAGGATAAACACTCCACTAACCACACCCACCAACTACTCCTAGCGACTTCGCGCCCCCTTGCGTTGTGGCGGTGAATAACATTGCTCACGCCTATTCCCCCACTCAACAATAAATTACAACTGTCTGCGAAAAGCTATCTGCGAAAGCCTTGTCGCAAGAGCATGCAGAGGCCTTGAGGTTTAAGTGGCTTTAAAAAGTGTCTTGGAAAAAACAAATTGCATTTCATTTCAAAATAGTAAACAAAGGTATGGTCCCTGTCCAAAATTGAAGAGACTAAAGTTTCAGTGCCATTTTACTAACCATTTTAGTTGTTACCTTCTGGATCACACGCCGCAATCTGCAATAGAGTAGAGTGGGGGAAAAAGCCCCCCTTAAGGAAAATTCAGTTTTTCTCCAAGTTGAAATGAACCATGTGCTTAGTTTTAATCATAGTTTTTGACAACAGTGACATGAACAATAATGCCACCTAAAGTTTGCCTAAAGTTAATACTTAATTTTTTTTTTAACAAAAACAAACATTGTGCCAAGGGGTCCTTTTACCCCCCCAGTGGGGTAAAAGGCCCCCTGAGGTGGAGCAATAGGCCCCCTCACTCAAAAAAAGCTGTTTGGATAGCAAAAGTGTTTACTTAAGCCTATAATGTGAAAGAAACAAGAAAATATCCCTGAATTAATGAATAGATGCATTATTTTATTATATTTCGCATTTTAATTTCAATTTTTTTTTAATTTCAATTATTTTTAATATTAAGTTCAAATTACTTGCTTTACTCAACCAGGTAAGCGAGATGTTATTAAAAACTATGTATCTGCTATTCAGAAATGTATGAAATACAGTAATTATGATAAAAGGAAACGATGCCCCCTGGGGGCCATTTACCCCGCCATTAAGGGGGCGTTTTTCCCCACAGACTACACTTTTACAAAAAAGGGTCTTACTTTCAAAATGTGATTCAACTTTTTATACCTAATGTATTTTTTTTTTACGTACTGACTTGTCTACTCATACCACATACACAGCTGTGATATCTGACGAAATAGCAGCTATCTAAATACAGTTTTACTGATATCTGAAAATTATATCACTTGCCATGAAATTTGATTTCTCTCCGCTGCATTGCTGATATGCGATCCACAGTGGATATTTGTATATCCCCGTTGTCAAGCCAGTCCATAGCAACAATAGAAATATAACTTTGCGCCATCTGGTGGTTATTTTGGGTAAAACAGGCTGGGGGCGTATTACCCCATGGGGGCGTATTACCCCACTCTACTCTACATCTCGTAGACCCTTGTCTTCTACCACCGATAGCGGTCTGCAGTCCAGGGCAATCCCCTTGGCCAGCGTGTTCATTACATTTTCCGACGTTGCCCTGCTCATTTTCTTCTGGAATCCAGCCATTTCTTCGAGTTTGCACTGCTGACCAGAACTGCTACCTCGAGCTGCAGCTGTTTCAGTAATCACGGTGACATGCTTGGCATTTAAATGATACCTTAAAGTTGACGAGCTTCTGTGATAAGCAAACTCCTTTCTGCACAGTTTGCAATAAACTGTGGTTTTATCAACAGTTCCATCGGGTCGTTTTTTGAATATAAATTTACCGTCCAGCAGACCCGGCGCGCTTTCAAGCTCCATTGCTGTAACTGGAACTGTGTGCGTCATTTGTCGCACCATAACACGGTGCACTAACAATGGTTCCAGGTTGTTTGGCATGCAAACTGCGATAAAATGCATTAATATTTTTAACAAATTAATTTGTTTGAAATTAATGTCCCACCCCTACATATAATATAATGTACAGTACCAGTCAAAAGTTTGAACAAAGCTACTTATTCATAGGTTTTTCTGTTTTTTTGACTGTTTTCTACATTGTAGAACAGTACTGAAGACATCAAAACTATGAAATAACATATGAAAAAGCAAAATAGTGCTTTAAAAAACAAAAAAACCCAAAATGTTTTCTTCAAAGATTCTTCAAAGTAGTCACCTTTTACATTGATGATGCTTTGCACACTATTGGCATTATCTTAACCAGCTTCACAGAGGGTGGCACGGTGGTGTTTTGGTTAGCACTGTTGCCTCACAGCAAGAAGGTTCTGGGTTCAAGCCCAGCGGCTGACGGGGTCTTTGTGTGGAGTTTGCATGTTCTCTGTGTAGGTTTTCTCCAGGTGCTCCGGATTCCACTACAGTTCAAAGACATGCGGTTAGGTTAACGTGGAGCAGCCATGGCCTGAAGTAGAGGGCTGCAACGGGACGGGACTCCCACGGGACCCGCGGGATGCGGCGCAAAAGCATGCGGCGCGGGTCATTATTTGACAGCCTCCTGCGGGAGCGGGCGGGAATGGAGAGGTGTAGTCGCGGGAGCGGGCATAAGCATGTTCTCTGGAGTCCCGCAATGTAAATACATTTCACAAAATTATTCACTGTGTATTTGAAAAGTGTTTTTTTTTTAACTGAGGAAGATATGTAGTAATTAGGTGATGAGCTAACTTCGGGTGTTTGAGCTACAAGGGGTAGTTCACACGCCACTCGGAGATACCACTGGACACAGAGATACAGGACTATTTAAAAGTCAAGCTGGACGGCGAAGGATCACACGGCCCAAAAGATGTTCTACTCTGGTGGAAGAAGCATTGCCACGAATTTCCTACTCTAAGCAAATTGGCACATCACGTGCTTTGCGTTCCAGCATCAAGCGCACCATCGGAACGCGCTTTCAGTATCTGTGGCCGCATTCTGGAGCAGCGACGCAGTCTACTGAAGCCCACATCGGTGAACAACATTCTTTTCCTCCATGGGCATGTGTAGAAGCACAAGACACCCTCGGGAATATCAGGTGCAATTATTTTCGTTTTATTAAAATGATAGGCAAGCTGTTAAAAGATGTAAACTTCTTTTGAAATTCCCTTTTCAATTCATCATGGGCATGTTTAGTAGCCAACACAGCCCCGCATAGTTTATACCTGCATTTTCGTTATTTTTCCATACTTATTTTTAATTTATTTAAGCACCTTCATTTATTAGGCTACTGATTTTTTTTCAGTTTGTATTTTAAGGCTGTTGGCCAAGCTTTTCTAAATGACTCAAGCTGAGTCTACATCATGTAAACGCGTTTTGAGTGAGAATAAATGCACATTAAACAAATTGCAGTTGCTGTTTATTTTACTGGTTTTACTTTCTATAAATGCATTGTGCAATCAGTGCACATATTGTGAGGGAATCTCTGGCAGGCTAGAACGGAAGCACAACGAGCGTTTCGGGGAAATTACGGGATTTTAGCGGGGCGGGAGCGGGAGAAACCATAATATATGCGGGCGGGAGCGGGACGAAATATTAAATATTTCTGCGGGTGCGGGCGGGAGCGGGAAACAAACTAGCGGGAGTAAGCGGGAGCGGGAGGGAAAATCAGTCCCGCGCAGACCTCTAGCCTGAAGGTTGGGCTGAAGTGCTCTTGAGCAAGGCACCTAACCCCCAACTTGTCCCCGGGCACTGTAGTGTAGCTGCCCACTGCTCTGGGTATGTGTGTGTGCTCATTGCTCACTTGTGTGCATGTGTGTGTTCACTGCTTCAGATGGGTTAACTGCAGAGAGGAGTTTCACTGTGTGCTTAAAGGGGAACAGAGGGCAATATATAGAGTAAATATAACAATAAAACACACATTAACGAACCTTATTCAAGACTTACAAAAGTTTTTTGTTCTAAGGTTGGAAAGTTATAGTGTTTTGAAAGTAGCTTGAGCAAACTATTTCCACAGTTTGAACAGCCCGCCATGATATTAATTTTATCCAATCAGAATGCACGTTCATTTTCTCTGCGTAACACTCATGACGTATGTATGTGCCCAGTTGTGTTGGCTCATTGAGGTTGGGAATAGCACGTGTGAAATACCTGTTTCTGCCTCTTGCGACGATTTCGCAAGTCCACGGGTGGCGCCTATCTCATTGCAGCAAATAAATTCTGCTGGACTCGTGAGCAACTCCACGTTACATTTTCCGCACGAGCACCACGCCGTGTCACCTGCACGCAGACGCTCTGCCCCACGCTCGCCATGCCCATGGTCAGCATCAGTCTCATCCTCGCCGTCATCCGAGCTTTCTTCTCTTATTTCATCACCGGAGTCGAGAGTACCTCTCCTAGGTTCAAACTGGTACCCTTCTAAGCCATAGCCTGCTTGCAGTGTGTCTTGCGGGATCTCTTCGTATGATTCGACAGAGCTGTCGCTTTCCCTTGATGCGCCCGACGCCATGATTACACGCTTATCTCCTCTATTTCGGAGAGTTCCGCTAGTGCAGTGGGTAGCGCTGACGTCACGGTCTTTTAAAAATGGCGACTCTTGTGCGGTTTAGCGTATAAAGTATTATATTTACAATTACCAAGATATTTCGTTGTTTTCTAGTATATAAATTTGATAGAATACTTAAGAATACGTTACTTTGTCACATCAGCAACTGTATATATTATATTTGATACCCCTTTAAGGCTGTGCTTGAGTGTACGTGTGACAAATAAAGGCTGCTTCTTCATGAGGTAGTCACCTGGAATGCTTTTCAATGAACAAGTGTGCCTCATCAAAAGTTAATTAGTGCAATTTCTTGCCTTTTTAATGCATTGGAGATCAAATAGTAAATAACAAAAATACAGTAAATCGTCCTATTCCACAACTGTAGTAATCCAAATTATGTCAAGAACCGCTCAGCAAAGTAAAGAGAAACGACATCCATCATTATTTTAAGATATGAAGTGCATTTTAATTAATAAAAAAAAAAAAAACACCAAACAAACATTGAATTAGATGACGTGTCCAAACTTTTGATTGGTACTGTATGTAACAACATTAACCAGATCTGAATATTTTTTTTTCTCCATTTACTAGTGCATTACAAGGGATAAGTATTATGAGCAGATTAACAGTAAAAGGGTAAAGCACATTGTACTATTGGTCTTTCATAGTACCGACCAGCTTTAGCTCCAAACTGATGTGCATAACTTCAGTGTGTGTATGTGTGCATGTGTATGTGTTGCGTTTCTTTCTCAGAATTGGTATACCATGGTGTACATAGCTCGTCCCTGAGAGAGAAAGAAGCACCGATGGATAAAATGGGATAAAAGAGGTATAGAGTGGGATAAGGGAAGGAGGGTGAGACAGCTCTATTTCTCATCTGGTAATTGAAGGTGAGAAGTGATTGCATTATCCACAAGAAGGAGACTTAAGCTACTATCACCTCATGAGCTTCTCATTTCCTCAAGTGCATCACAACCCCTTGCCCCAGCATCGCCCCCCCCACCACCACCACCACACACACATAAACACACACATTTTTAGTGTTGCATTGGACCTGTGCTGTAGTGTTGAATAGTAAGTACATATTATCATTTGTCATCATAACCATAGTGTGAAATGAAATAACATTTCATTTGTGCACGATGACGCACACGGTGCTGAGATGACATAACAAATAATTAATCCATCCATTATCAATACCGTTTATTCATCAGGGGCGCAGGGGAAAGCTGGAGCCAATCACAGCTGATTTCAGGCAAGAGACCCGAGGGCTGTCTTCCTGTAAGGCAACAATGCTAACTATTGCACCACCATAACAAATAATATACAAAATATAATAATGAACAACAGTAATGAAGAAGCATGCAGGGAGGGGGTAAATGGGGGGAAAAAGAAGGTTGTGTACACAGGGTGGGTGAATGGATGGGTGGGTGGGGCATGTGGGGTGGTACAGTAGTGCTGATTATGTGAATAGCTGCAACTTGAAATGAAATGGCTACTATAGGTGTAACACAGTGCCACTATCTGTGGCTACATCCACACGACAACAGCAACGAGATTTTTTTTTTTTAGCGGGTAAAAAAAATATCGCGTCCACGTGGGCAACGGATCAGTAAAATATCAGGTACATATGGCAACGCAACGCTTGCTGAAAACGATGCAATACACATGCCACACCTCTACGTGCGCTGTAATGGTGATGATACACGGGGCAACTTTTTGGGCAATGTTGCCGAGCAATGTTGCTGGCAACGGACAACTAGGTGAGACACAGGGCAACTAACAATGGGCAACAACAGTTAGCAACGGCAGTTTACAGTTAGCTAAAAAAAAAATCGATGTCTTAATTTTTGCTGTGACCATTTAATCAAGCTGTCTGTTGTTTTTTAGAGCTTTGGTGAGGTAAATTCCTCCATATAGAATATTAAAATAACAACTTACCGGCGTAAAAACAGATGAGGAGTCTCTCCATCTCTTCACTCCACTGACACTGAGCGGCCGCCATATTTGTTTGAAATTTCTGATCCGAACCTCACCGGAGGTCACATGACTCGATACTTGCGTTCTGATTGGCTTATCTCAAAAAGTTGCCAGAGATTATCAAAACCATTCAGAAAGAAACAATGTTGCCCAATCTCAATAGAAAAGAGTCAAAACGCAATTGCCCAGCAACATTGCCCAAAAAGTTGCCCTGTGTATCATCACCATAAGACGGTCCCATCGGAGACACCAGAACAATAGAAGAAGTAGGACGCATGTGCATAAACCCCTTCTTCTACCTGGCGTGATGACTTGTTCTAGTCATGTGGTTGTGACGTCATCGTAAACAAATTCGTTCTACTCATCCATACGACTTCGCAACGGCGCCGTTGCCAGATTTTTCCACTCTGGAAACCGTTCTCAAAAAATATCGTTTTGGGGCACCCAAAACGCCGGTGCCGTGTGGACGCCAGGCCGAAACGATAAAAAATTTTATCGGATTCACCTGAATCCGTTGCCGTGTGGACAGGGCCTGTATCTTTATGTTTAAGACTTTAAATATCTGTATCTGTAGTCATAATCAAACCCGAAGTGGAAGTTGCATCACTATGCCCCTCGAAGCAATGGAAAGCACTAGGGGGAGGTAGAAATGGTAGCACTGTCATTACAGTCCATGAATTCTGGCTCTAGACAGTTACAGATGTGCCTGGAAATATTTTTCGAACCCCACTTGTGCAGTTATTATTGTACAGTAATTGTACCTGCCCGTGTTTTTTTTTTTTCTTCCTTTTTTTTTCTTTCCTAATTGAGTTGGTATGATTTCCCAAAATATAAACCACCTATGCAGGGTGCCCCAAAATTCTGGATCCATAGGCAGGGTTCTCCAGAAAATCTGAAGTAGCTGGCTAGAAAAAAGTAGTAGGTGGCTCTGGAATTTGTGGCGGTGCGCCAAAGGCACACTAATGCGAGGGGGGGGGTCTGCTGGCATGCCTTCCTAGAAAAGTTTGAAATTTACATGCCTTCTGGTGCATTCTCAGCTAATAAATTACTAACCATTTCCCTGTAAAATACCGTACTTGCAAAATATGTATGAAATTTCCCTCCAGATGTCCGTGTGCTTGGCTTTCTCAGTTACCCTCTTGTAGTACATTGCCTGGCTCTGTAACATAACTACATATGCTACAGCGTGGTCACGTGGTCTGGCTCAGCCAATCAAAGCACGAGAATCGATCAACAAATATAGCGTCCCTTCCGGTCATGCTCAACCCAAATTGAAGACAATTTTATGGAGGAATAATTGGATTTGCAGCAAATTCTGGGCAGCAGAGGTGATATAAATCACTTTAATGTTGAAAGGCAAGTTTAATTTTTTTCTGGGATCGAGTAGCCGGCGCAGACCGTCTGTGTAGGTGGAGAAAACCGCCAGTCGCCGGCGCTTGTGGACATCTCTGCATAGGCAATTATTTATTTAAATACAGATATTACTCTGGGTGGCACGGTGGTGTAGTGGTTAGCGCTGTCGCCTCACAGCAAGAAGGTCCGGGTTCGAGCCCCGTGGCCGGCGAGGGCCTTTCTGTGTGGAGTTTGCATGTTCTCCCCGTGTCCGCGTGGGTTTCCTCCGGGTGCTCCAGTTTCCCCCACAGTCCAAAGACATGCAGGTTAGGTTAACTGGTGACTCTAAATTGACCGTAGGTGTGAATGTGAGTGTGAATGGTTGTCTGTGTCTATGTGTCAGCCCTGTGATGACCTGGCGACTTGTCCAGGGTGTACCCCGCCTTTTGCCCGTAGTCAGCTGGGATAGGCTCCAGCTTGCCTGCGACCCTGTAGAAGGATAAAACGGCTAGAGATAATGAGATGAGATATTACTCTATAACAACACTGAACATTTCTTAATGTATCAAAACTGATGTTACATGTTCTGGGTCGATTCCAGTAGACTCCTGACTTCAGATAACCCCAAAGGAAAAAGTCGAGTGGCGTTAGGTCTGGAGATATTAGGAGGCTTTTCGATTGGACGTCTCCTTCCAGTCCACTTGTTTGGAATAGTTTGCTCTGATATCAGGAAAGATGTCTATGGATCCAGACTTTATTGGGACTCCCTGTGTAACATACCGTATACAGTGGTCGAGTTGTAAAATCAAACCGGGGGGATGGTGAAATTTTTAGTCGCGTGTCGACCCATCAGTTGGTCCGTCGGTGGGAAACTGGTTTGCTTTTAGGAGGGTTTGCACACAACGTAGGTCTGTGGACCTTGTTCATTTACCAGACATACAGTATTTTGTGCTGATAAAGTGTGTAGTACACACTGTGCACCCTTTTTATTGTTGTAAAAAAACATAATACACTGGTATTTTACTGTAAAACATGCACAGTGTGGATGTCATGTGTCATATTTAGTCAGTCTTCTGGCTGACATACCTACCACGTTCTCCATATTAGGGTGAAATGCAGATGACAAATTTGAAGTGTAACTTCATAGTCATGGTAGGCTCCTTTTAAATCGTTTGGTAAATAATTTATTAAAACCTCAGCAGGCAATGTAAATGAACAACTGAATCTTTTCATATCAAGTCAATAGAATTTTTATTCAAAGCTGAACATTGGGAGCATTGAGTTAAATACAGAGGTAGGTAGGTAACCAATAAGCTAAAACAAGCAACAGTAAATTGTAAATCAGACTAAACTTCCTAAAAGATGTTTGAGGCATTATGCATTTTTTTTTTCCTTTTTGTTATTATTAGTGATGCAGTGCCTAGTTGTGTTTATTCTTATGAGTAATGCAAATTATACATGTCCATACCAGTTATTATTTTAATGAAAAGAAAAGTACTTATGTTATTTCTGATTTATTTATTATCTGAACGAGGATTTGAGCTTTGAAAAATGACCGGATTCTTTCTGTAACGTTGATTCCCGCTGTTATCTAGGTCACGTGACACCTTAACGTTGACGGTTACCAAGGAGCTGCCTTGGATACTTTGATACTTTGCTTCGATACATACCAGCACTTTGATACATACTGGATACAAGCTAGCAAAATGAGTTAAAAGCAGGCATCTTTGGAAAGTTTCTTTGGAAAGGGGAAAAGGCCCATTGAGGAGACAGAAGAAGAGCCTATGACGAAGAAATAGAAAGCTGCATTTTAGCAGACACTTTGTCGAGTCCTACACCAATCCTGCTCTGCCTTACATGTTGTGACCGGCTCTCTAATGAGGCAATGAAGCCTTCAAAACTGCTAGTGTCGTTTATTTTAGCCTTCCTGTCTTGAATAACACTTTTTGTTGCCTGAAGAATAACAAACGAACGTCCAGGCTGATTAAATTAATGGCCTTGTACAAGAACTCAAAGCTAACATGAACCTGAGTAAGCTATTGATAGCTGGCTAGACTCCAAACTAACATTCATTATGATAGCTGTGTTGTTATCCGCCGCCCACAAATTAGGCTACATATCGGTAACTTTACAGCATGATAGTGGGCTCACAGAAAGTGTGACTGATATTCGTAACTCTTGACTTACCTCCTGAAATGTTTTTTCTTGTGATCTTAAATCCGAACTTGCTTAGGTCTTGCTGTCCACTCTGCTTGGCCATGATGCTGCAATCCGCTGCTGTCACTGACGCCGAATGAAATAAAAAATAACGGAACCCCAACTGAATGTCACCTCCTCAAACGCTTCGCTTGCGCGTACCCTCTCTCGCGGTAGCTTATTGTATGCTCAGTTTCAGCAAAGCTACGTGGAATGGCATTTCTAATTCCAATGTTAAATAGAAGTAATGTCCACATTTATTGATAAAATTGCTCAAGGGAAGGGAGGGGGGGATGCCCGTTTTAGAGGGGGGATGATTTTGACAATTTTTTATTCCAGGGGGGATGGCATCCCCCCTCAACTCAAGTACAGACCGTATATTCATTAACGTGGTCTTGTTTTGGGAGTTTCACACCTACATGAAAGTAAAAACCTCGCAGTGGATCCCAGTCCCTGTGCACTCCTCTTGTCTTAGCCAGATTCCCTGTGAACCTTTCTCACAAGGTTCCTAAAATAAAAAGAACAAATAGTGCACCACCTATTCCTATCTGAATACGTATCTGTTTAGAAAACATCTATTCATTCTGAATAATGTATTCATATTTGGTTATATGTCTGACGTTTACTATAAGAAATTGTAATTTGGCATGTAAAATAAGTTGTTGTCAACGGATGCCTTTTTTTCCCCCTTTATGGTTATAAGGACCCACAACATTGGATGGCATCGCACAGCTGAAGTTTCAGTGTAATGGAAAAAAACAAATCGCACCTAATACGGTATAACCAATGAAACGCTTTCTCTTTTCCACCTCGTAGTTGCTAAGACCATAAATATGACCTCTAAGTGTCATGAACGTGTTTTTCTTCTCCCTGTTAATACTTTTTTTTTTTTTTTCCCTGATAACTCTTGCAGCAGCCTCTCAATATGTCATATAGCTGATCAGGTAGAGGAATATGTGGAGAATAGCAAGCAGAGGCGGCCTGTTTAATGGCAGAGGCATATGTTGACGTTTTATCAATAGGCATTATTAAATCGTGCTTGGGTGAGTTAATCTCAGGTTGATGCTGCAGAGAGGTTGAGAGAGACAGGCGTTAACAGGCCTCTGTGAAAGGCAGGTCATAAGCTGCTTATTATATCGACTCTCTGCCTCTAACGCACTCTCTGTTACACACACACTTGCATGTGCACACGTGCACAAATATCCCCACATGGAGCCTCTGTTTCTGTCTTAGGTGTTATCAACACAGCACAAGGTTTGTGTATAGGTGCATGCTGAAAACACAGCACACAGAATTGTGTGTGAGAGAGAGAGAGAGAGAGAGACTAGCAGTGTTATAGCTGTTGTCAGAGCTAGCAGGAGAAGTAGAGGCTGACAATGCGTGATAAGACCACCAACCTGCTTCTTCTGATTATTGCCCGCTGGACCCCCCATTCTGCCAGTGTGCAGTTTATACAGCTCTGAGTAGCCAGAATGTACTGTGTGCGCGTATGTGTGTATTTAAGAAGGGCAGAGAAAGACATACAGGCAGACAGAGTGTTGTACAGCTGGATTGCAGATGTGCAGTTTCTGTACAACAGAGATGTTAAACATATAAGGGTGAGATCAATAGGGCACTTTTGGTTCTTCAGGTAGTGGGATGTTTTCCACTCTTTTGCATACATGTCAACCTTTGGTCAATCAAACCTGTATAACCAACCTCCAAAATCCGTATTTCCCTTATAAAATCCGTATAAGATGCAAATTAAAATAATTTACCTAAAATTTGAATGATAATTAACAATGATATATCCAAGCTACTTTTTATTCAATATTAATAACAATAAACCTTCAGAATGAATACAAAGCTCCAATGTTTGACAAAAACACAAAGTGTCACTCTAATGTTCTGAATTGTACTCCATGACAGCTTTTTTTAGCACTCCGCACCAATACTCACTAGGCTGCATGTCACAGCAAGTGTCTGTGTTGATCTTGCCGGAGTGCCCATTCAGAATCTTTTCAGTCGCTAGTGAAAGTCGCTCAGGTGGAAATACGCGTTTCAAACAAAATGTTACTTCCCGGTTGGCGGGATTCTCGCAATGCGGTGTGCGCATGATCAAAAGTGGAACGAAGTCTCGCTACCACAAGATAACGCGCGATTTCATAAGACTCTTTACTGGCTGTTTGTGCTTTCTGTGGTGTACAGTACGTTTGTAAATGTTATGCGCTCTTTTATCATCGTGGGAATTGATTATAGCTCTAAATAAATATTGAAGTTTTTTTTAAAGAATCCGTATAACTTTATTTGTACGCCCGTATACTATGTTTATTGAATCAAATCCGTATAAAATACGGACATTCCGTATAGGTTGACATGTATGCTTCCAGTCAAGTCCTATAAGACCTCATCTCATCTCATTATCTCTAGCCGCTTTATCCTGTTCTACAGGGTCGCAGGCAAGCTGGAGCCTATCCCAGCTGACTACGGGCGAAAGGCGGGGTACACCCTGGACAAGTCGCCAGGTCATCACAGGGCTGACACATAGACACGGACAACCATTCACATTCACACCTACGGTCAATTTAGAGTCACCAGTTAACCTAACCGGCATGTCTTTGGACTGTGGGGGAAACCGGAGCACCCGGAGGAAACCCACGCGGACACGGGGAGAACATGCAAACTCCGCACAGAAAGGCCCTCGCCGGCCACGGGGCTCGAACCCGGACCTTCTTGCTGTGAGGCGACAGCGCTAACCACTACACCACCGTGCCGCCCCCTATAAGACCTGATGGGAGTAAACATTATCCGTCAATTAAAAAGAAAAAATATACCCGCACACTGTCACTGCTGCTCTCAGTGATTTTATTGATAGATACACAACGTTTCGACTGTAGTAGGTCTTCGTCAGGTGTTAACAGGAATGGATGTGCGTGCACTCTCCACTACAAGTAAACATTATCCGTCCATCCATTATCACAGGGGAAGCTGGAGCTGACTTTGCGTGAGAGACGGGATACACCCTGGACAGATCACCAGTCTGTCGCAGGGCTAACACAGAGACATACAACCATTCACACTCTCATTCACACACATGGGCAATTTAGAGTAGCCCACTGACCTAATCCATGTGTCTTTGGACTGTGGGAGGAAACCAGAGCACCCGGAGGAAACCCACACAGGCACGAGGAAAACACACAAATGTACTGTTTTTTTTTTTTTTTTGCCCTAAAGCTCTTAACAGCAACAGAAAGAACAAACCATAGAATGCCACAATTGATCAATCAGATTTGCATATTCAACAAAGCCGTGTAATAAATATTTAAATAATATTGGCTGGTGTTGAGCGTTCTAGCAGATGTATTCCATTCAGCTAGCATGATATTGAGCGAGACAAAGACGAGTTCAACATTATGGTAGCTGAATGGAATATACTGTACCATGAAAAAAGCCAGCCAATATTATTATTATTATTATTATTATACACTACCATTCAAAAGTTTGAAATTTACAACCGGTTTCATTCATTAAGTATGTACAACTGCAGCTCAAAGCAGTTAATTTATAATTAGGAGCGACCAGAATTCCTCCTGATTGAAGTGCTGTGCACATTGTTAATCAGAATTTTTCTTCCCACGAGCCACGAAGCGCCGGATCAAGAATTCTCTGCTTTCCACAGACGTGCTCCACGGGCCTCTGTGAAACTCAACTTCTCCACGTAATTCCCTGTGCTTTACAGAGCTCCACAACGGCGAACCTCCAAAGTCTCGGAAAATCTCTTCATAATCTTGCTACAGGCAAGATATTAAGTAAGATTGGCAAATTTTGGGCAAAACCTAGTCTTAGAAATTTGCTTTTATTAAAATAGTGTGAATTTAAACCCAGGTTTATTTGTTACACTGTTAAACACGCAGCGTGTTGAATTGTTGATTGTTCTGTTTTGTTTTAATCTCTCAATTGTTTAATAGATAGGCTGTGCATGCTTCTCTTTACCAGAGGTGGAAAGTAACGAATTACATTACTCGCGTTACTGTACTTGAGTAGCTTTTTTGTGTACTTATACTTTTTCAAGTAATTTTTAAAGAGTGTACTTTTACTTTTACTTAAGTATGTTTTCTTTTAAGTAGTTTACTTCGGTACATTTTACATCACAACCGTTACTGAGTAAAAAAAAAATGAATAAAAAAAAAAAGGCTAAAATGGAGAAGGGGAAATGCGTTCTGGAAATGAATCACGGGAAGGACAGTTGTCGCGCGCGCGAGTCTCACACAGACGATGGCGGACATGCACCGGCGCTTTAAGGGGGGGGGGGCTTCGGGGGGCTCAAACCCCTGGGCCACAGCCGATCAGGGGCCTTGTAATATTAATAAAATAATAAACTGTCGGAATCGTGGGCCTACATTAATGTACGGAAAGAAATAAGGTTAGAAATAAATGAGCGCACAGTAGCCTGCTGTAAGAGACATGGTGGGTGTGGTTCGCGAAACGAACACCCACAACTGGACCAGAATAAAATGTAACAAAATGTAACGTCACGCACGAAAGCGCGCCAAAGACTGCAGACTACTGAGACACAAATTTAGAGGCTTTGAAAGATGAAGCGTTCACATGTTAGCAGGGCGCATAAAAGGAAAAAAAGAGAGAGATGCAGGTAATGATAGAATCGTTGCCTAAAGTCACAGACTTTTTTAAGGTAAGGATCACCAATCTGTTCAGAATATCAGCTACTTATCAGTTATCAGCCTACCAGCAGCTAGGCTATGTGCAGCTAGGCTAGATATGCTATGATCTGTCCAACAGTAAAATAAATCAGTTGTGATTTGAATACGTGTCGTGTGAT
Organism: Neoarius graeffei; assembly: GCF_027579695.1. NCBI lineage: Eukaryota > Metazoa > Chordata > Actinopteri > Siluriformes > Ariidae > Neoarius > Neoarius graeffei. The sequence goes on along the minus strand of NC_083575.1, from coordinate 39,667,860 downwards.
TTGAGTTATAATCCTGTAAGTATAATAGCATATTTCGATGGGGATAATAAAATGTTTAAAACTGCATCTACTGAAGAAATTGATGAAAAGATTGTAGCCTATAATGTTCACAGTTCGGGCAGCAGACAGAGTAAGCATACTGAGGGGAATAGCAATACAAAGCTAGCGCAGATCCACATTTCTCGCTAGCTGTGTTGGGTGTGTTGTTAACCCGTGTGGATTTAAGTGAAATACTTGAGAAGTTCTGTGGTCAAGACAACGTTTTAAGGTAAGGACGCTTGATTATTAATGTTTGCCCGCCGTGGCTTGTTGTTGACGAAAGGCCCACATGATTTTGCCTTATGCAGCTACTGCTAGCATCATGCTTTGAACTAGGTTAAGCTCATTTGCGCTAAAGGATGGGTTTATTGAAGGACTTTGATGTAGCTAGTTTCTTTTTAAAAAATCGTATGCTCAAAACAGTATGCCCGTGTTCATCATGTTTAACTTTTTTCTTGATGGAGTGCGTGAAATATTGTTGCAAGTGGTATTTCGATGCAGTCATGTCAAAAAGGCAGTTGAATGCACGGTCTTATTCAAGGAGAAGGAAGACTTGCATGATGCTTGAACATGGATCGGTAAACTAGACCCTAGTAGGACTCGGTTTCGTGTATTTCGGTCTGTAGAGTTATGAGTTTGGCCGCTGTCCATGGTGTTTACGTTTCATGTGGCCGCTGAGCCAAGTACCTTCATCCAGGGCTCGAAATTAACTTTTTTTCTTTGTGTCCCCCAGTGGTCCCGAATTCTGTGTTGTATTGTCCCGAATGGAAGCAATAGTGTCCCCATTTTTTTCCTCTCTGAAATAACCAGTGGTTAATATTATCATATGAAGTTACTATTATATTTGTAACTATGCGATTTTGAACCCTTTATATCATTTTTACAATAAGTCACAAGCGACACATGTCCTATACATCATCTACTTCAAAATGACAGTTATTGCATTTTCAGTTTATTAAACTTTGGCGATCTCACTGTATGAATAGATACCCGTTTATTTAAAGGGGCCAACTAGCTCATTCAGAAAATGTTTCAGCTCCCTACATCTGCAGTACACTTTAGCTGAAAATAAGACCCCTTTTATGTTCATTTCATCTACTTATACCTTGAATATCTGTTGGCACTTATAAGGCCAACTTATAATTTTCACCATTACCGTTATCCAGTTTTATGAACTTTCCGTTATCCATTTTTATGAACTTTCCGTTATCCATTTTATGAACTTTCGCTGCCGGGTGCAAATGTTAGCAACATCAGCATAGTGCAGGTCCGAGCCTAGTTGTGCTGCTGACTGACTAAACTTTCTGAACTAGAAAGACACCAAGAAAACTCACTTATTCTGTTGAACGGTATCTTCCGTCAATATCATCCACATCATTCCTGTTGTATTTTATAACGTGTCTAACAGTGTTCATTCAGTTCATTCAGTTGCTAGCGTTGCCTGCAGACCAGGCGATGACACTTTGGATCCTGAAGGTCCCGGAGACGTTATGTCTGGGCTTTCAGTTTCTTCCCCGCGGTCGGTCCGCTTCAACCACTTCAGCATTTTTGTTCTGGCGAGAGTCGGCGCAGCGTGTGTGCTAGCAATTCCATTCCAAGTCCATATAATGCGGACTCCGGCCGAAGATTCTAGAACAGAACGCGCTGCTCTGTAGCCTACGGATGCAGGTGCATCGAAAGTGTAGCTACTATGTATTTTTCGCTGTTAACGTTTTAAAATTAAAATTGACAAATTAGGTGAATGTCTACGTATGTGTTACGGCTTTGTAAATAATATTAATGTAGAACTTTTTTTCTAGATCTATTTTTTTCCATTGTCCCGGGATTGTCCCAGATATGATAATTTTGTGTCCCGATGACATTTTTTATGGTCCCCGGGACGTCGGGACACCGTTAGTTTCGAGCGCTGCCTTCATCATCATCATGTTCCCCTGTCAAAAGTTAAACTCTCTGGGGTGCTTCTGCTGTAGCAGTTGCTCAAAGTTTGATTTGTCCATCATCATACGTCTTATCTGTTGGGTGTCTATGCCCAGCAGATTTTCCCATTTTGTCCATTTGTAACCATTTTTGTCAAACAGGAGCTGCTTTTGCACTTGGTTATTGCCCATCCGGCAAACGTGAGCAATATATTTTAGTTGTTGTACGTAGCAGGATAGTTTTATATCCTGGGTTCCTGTCAGTTTCCGGAGGTCAGCATTGGACATCTTGTAGCTCCAGGCTATATCTTCATTTGTAGTGTTCTTTTGGTCAGGGGCAATTTCGTTTATATCCACCTTTAATCATTTTCCTTAGGAAGCCGTGCCACACTACCTCAATTTTGTGAATTTCACTAGATGATAGTTGCCATGCCTGTGTGCTGTACAGGAGACGAGATCGAACGCATGCCACTAGGAACTTTATAAGGGTTTTTAGTAGTATTCGGTGGTCGATTAGAACATGTTTCAGTTCATTCCATTTCATGAATGCAGCACTTATCCTAGCATGCAGGAAGTGTGAGGATTCATCACAGTTGCTGACATTAAAACCAAGATATTTAAAGGTGCGGACGTTTTTAATATTAGTGCCGCCAAGGGAAATGATACTTGGTTTACATTTGATATCCTCATTGACGTTAAAAGCCATTGTTTCTGTTTTGACATATGATATTTGTAAACCAAAGCGCGTGTAGGTCTTATCATACAACTGAAGAATATTCTGAAGCTCCTCGATGGATCCAGCGAGTATGGCCTGATCATCTGCGTATAGAATCTCTGTTATGCAACCCTCTCCTGATGATCGTGCTTTCGTACGCATTTCTCTTGTGGATACCTCATTTGGAATGCAATATCTGAACTTGAAGCCTGTATCTGGGTACAGTTTTGATATCTCATGCTGTGCAATCCTGACAGCAAAGTCCATATAGATATTAAAAACTGATGGCGATTCTAGGGCACCTTGTCTTGCAGTGAATGTTTGTTTTCATGCCGCCGAGCTATTTTTATGCATTTTATTTTTTAAAAGGACTTGTCTGTAGGTGTGTGTGTTTTATGTTTACAACACATAGGTCTACATTAGCGCACGCGCGCTTGTGTGGTTATCTCTGGCCATGCCCCTGCGTGAAAGTTACGCAGTATCACTGTCCTGTCCGTGGTAATAATCAGAACCGGCTCTGTAATGATAATGCGCGCGTTCTTCTCTCCCTCTGTGGTCGGATGTGTTGAGCGATGTGAGCGTGGGCCTTGTGCAGCTACGCTGAGCCAAACGTAACCTATCGTAGGCTTCTAGGCTAATTACACGCTTACACTGTAAATGCTTGACACGTATTGCAAATAAAATAAGAGTGTTTTCCTGGCCAACGGTAAGGGTAGGGTTGACAGGTAGCCTATGAGGGGCCTAGCCCCTGGGCCACGGGTGTTGATAAAGCGCCCCTGCGGACATGGAGGAGACCGAGGAACCTGTGGTGGATGACCCTGCAGAAAACGCAATTTCTTCCAGTAATGAAGTGCACCCCTGGCCCTACATACGTGATCACTTCAGCTTCGTAGAGAAAAGGGGTGACAGTTTCATTATGCAATGCAGATTATGTGTGCCCAAGAAGACAACCATTGCGGCATACAAAAATTCGACGTCTAATCTGCGCAAGCATGTTGAGGTAAGTATTGTCATTGGCATCATAATCACGGGCGCAGATAGAGGGTGGGACGGGTGGGATTCGTCCCACCCAGATTTAAATTCACCTCGTTCGGTCCCCCCCCACTTATAGGGAGGAAAAAACGTCTATGCTGTCTTTCTTTGCATAAGGCAAACCTCACGGAAAAATCAAAAGACTAATTACCATTCGGTTTATTGAGGTGCACAGCAGTACATGCATAGTTGCAACAACTCACATAAAACAAAACAAAGACTGATATTCACTTGGTTGAGCTGCGCAGACTGCACAGGTTGCGAGCTCGAGCTTGGTTGCTATGGTTACCCACAACAAGTTTGACAGGCATATCGGGGTTGGGGTTGGTTTGCTGGCAGCTTTGTCCCGCCCCAGTTTTTTGTCTCTCCCAGTTCAAAAAACGTGTCTGCGCCCCTGATCATAATGTTTCCTTTCCATAGTAAAACCGACAATAGGCTGGTTATATTCCAAAAAATAGTGGATGGCATTGCTAATGTTGAAGTAGCAACCTGTTGGTACTGTAACATAACGGTAACTAGTCTGTTATTCGGTTGGCTAATCATGCAAGCAAGTTAGCTCGCCAACCTGACGTGATCAGTCCTCCTACCATTCTACATCCAACAGGCCAGAAAGGAATACTAAGCAAAATAAATAATGTTTGAATTGAATTGTTCAATAACACACAGTGCACACAGGCAAGCTACGAGATTTCGGTGCAACATTTCACTTTCATATTTCGTGTACAATGCTTTGTGTGTGGTCAGGGCGATGTAAACGACATGACTGTGTGTATTGACCTTTTTTGTTTGTCTCAGTTTTAATGCAGCATTATCCTAAGCATTCAATTTGATACACTTCCTTTAAATAAAACATCTGGGTTGAGATGTACATACGTATATCCTTGTTTCCTCTTCTTTTTCATTTTTGCACAACACAATGGAGGCAGAAAACACCCATTGTTAAAAGTAACGTTTTACTTTTACTCAAAGTACATTTTAAATGATCTGCTTTTTACTTTTACTTGAGTAGATTTTTTGTCTGGTAACTTTACTTGTACTTAAGTAAAATTTCATCAGAGTAACAGTACTTGTACTTGAGTATAATATTTTAGTACTCTTTCCACCTCTGCTCTTTACTCCTACTAACATATTTAGTTCTCTTATTATACATCTGGACCGCATCAAGACTTCAGTGGATTTAGTAGCGTTATGAGCTAGCATTCCTTTGTCTACTTAGCAACACAAAGCTAATCTAGGCCTCCACCACGTGGAGTTAGCTCCACAGGCTAATCTAGGCCTACACAAACACACCTTTAGCTAGCTCCCCTTTGTCTTAGCTTAGCCACACAGGTTAATCTAGGCCTTCACCATGTGGCCAAACACACTTCAGTTAGCATTCCACGCTAGCTTCTTTCTTTTGCTAGGCCATAGGCCTAGCCACGTGGTCAACTCCCCCCCCCCCACACACACACACATACACACACACACCTCACTGTTTGTATATATTCCATCTGCTATTATCCATTTTTATCTTTATAATAAATTCATTTATTATTGAAACTGTGTATTTTATTTGTGTTACAATATACTTGAAGTCCCCAATCTCCCAAAGAATTCAAAAAGGTGCATATAAGTTATGTAATACGATAAGTGATCATAATAATTTGGAATATACCATAATTTGGCTGTTTGGTAATTTATTATTAAGCACCAAAATTAACGGTATGATTCACTTTGAATGATTCACTTTGAGGGCGGCACGGTGGTGTAGTGGTTAGCGCCGTCGCCTCACAGCAAGAAGGTCCGGGTTCGAGCCCCGTGGCCGGCGAGGGCCTTTCTGTGCGGAGTTTGCATGTTCTCCCCGTGTCCGCGTGGGTTTCCTCCGGGTGCTCCGGTTTCCCCCACAGTCCAAAGACATGCAGGTTAGGTTAACTGGTGACTCTAAATTGACCGTAGGTGTGAATGGTTGTCTGTGTCTATGTGTCAGCCCTGTGATGACCTGGCGACTTGTCCAGAGTGTACCCTGCCTTTCGCCCGTAGTCAGCTGGGATAGGCTCCAGCTTGCCTGCGACCCTGTAGAACAGGATAAAGCGGCTAGAGATGATGAGATGAGAAATTTAATGAGACTGATTTAACGAGATTGATCACTCAATTACCCAAATGCACCCACATATGTATAATAATTAAATAATATTGGCTGGCTTTTTTCGTGATGTATCAGATATATTCCATTCAGCTAGCATGATACTGAATGACTCAAAGACTAGTTCAATATCATGTTAGCTGAATGGTATATATCTGATATACCACAAAAAAGCCAGCCGTTATTAATAATAATAATAATAATAATAATGGCTTTTTTCGTGGTATATCAGATATATACCATTCACCTAGCATGATATTGAACTAGTCTTTGAGTCATTCAGTATCATGCTAGCTGAATGGAATATATCTGATATATCACAAAAAAAGCCATTGTTATACATCTCACACACACACACACACACACACACACACACACACACACACTTGATAGAACAAATAGATTTTTCGAAAAGTTAAGAACAGATAGGTAACTTACCAATATTGAATGCTGATTCTGATCGAATGTAATTCAATGTTCTGTCAATCCAGTGTACATGTACAAAGTCAAAGTTCTAACAATAAAAATGGTACAAGTCCAAAAAGCTTGAACAACAGCCCAACTTGTATACGAGTTATATCCAGGTTGACAGTTCAAGTTCGAAGTTACTTTTGGTAGGAGTTAATTCTTACATTGCAGTTGTTCAAAACAAAAGGGCTTTGCTGAGTGAAGTCCATGAGTGAAGTCCTCCTGTAAAAGTCTCTGTCACTTTTACTCACCTCCAAGTAGAACTTTGACAATATTTCCACTATTGCTCTCTTTTCCAGTTTTTTGATGTCCTTTGGTATGTTTATCTCTTGTAAATATGCGTGAAGAATATCCAGTGACGTTTTGGTCGCCTTTTGGGTTTTCAGCGCGTCTTTCTCGTTAAATCTTACACTTTTAGCGACGCAAACCTCGCGGCCATGTTTGTGTACAAACTGTCAGTCACTCACTAACGTGGAAGTTTTACATCTCCAGCGTGTCTCTTTTCCAGTTTTTTGATGTCCGTTGGTCCATTTTTCTCTTGTAAATATGTGTGAAGAATATATAACGACGTTTTGGTAGCCTTTCGGGTGTTCAGTGCATCTTTAGTTTCAGTTTTCAGTTTATTTATTTAGTGCTTAAACTGAGCACTGGATTAGCCTCGTCTTCTCGCTCGCCCGTCCGACAAAGAAATGATTGTGCGCATGCGTAGCAGAAAAATGTTGTCATTGGATCTTCACATGAGCTCCAATGTATGACGTCGTGTTGTCTTGACAACATGCAATATTATAACAATATTGCATGCTCATTCTCCATTGGGGAGAGTGGTGTAATGCATGGAGGATAAGCGATATGATAATATTGCATGCCATCAATAAACTCACTAGGAAGGGAATAGAATACATGTTTTTATGCCTCCGCCACCGTAAGGTGCAGGAGGCATTATGTTTTCGGGTTGTCCGTCCATGCATGCATACGTGCGTGTGTCCGTCCGTCCTGAAACCTTGTGAACACAATATCTCCAAGGCAAATGAAAGGAATTTCACCAAACTTTTCACCATTTGTGCATTTGGGGACAAAGATAAACTGATTAGATTTTGAGATCAAAAGGTTTAAAGTCAAGGTCACTGTGAGGTCAAATCTCTGTCCGAAAACCTTGTGAACACAATATCTCCAAGGCTAATACAAGTAATTTCACCAGGTCAAGATTACTGTGAGGTCAAATGTCCATCCCCAAATCACAACTTAAAGGATAAGGCAACTTTTGTACAAAATCATCACAAATAGCTAGATAAATATATAAAGTAATCGATCATGGAATTTATAGAGAAAGAACAGACCGCATAACAGTATCTTTTTTAACTTTTAATAATATGGGCTTGCGCTGAGCTCAGCGAAGATGCGTTCCGCCATATTGATCTACTGCGTGACGTCATGCGGCCCACCACTGAAAAGAACTCTTCAGTGCTTCATGGTAATAAGGTAAAAAACCAGTACAATCGCTTCTTCAAAGTTTCACCAAATGGTTTTATTTATGCAACTTAAAGCTCATAATACTGTATAACTTTGGTTGAGTAAAAACACGGAGCAAAAACATGGCTGAATCCTGAATGACTCCGATTTGGATTTGTCCTACCAAGCCTACTGCGCATGCGTGAAGCGGCTCGGCTCGGTTTTCCCTTTCGGGCACTCTCGTTTTCTGTTAGAATTTGGTAAAGAAAAAAAATATATATATTATTTACCAGCTTACCGGGTCCATGAACATAAATCTGACAGCTGACAAGGTCGGGATATAAACGAATCGAATACAAGCCACCCGCCGGGACTCCTAATCACAGTGATCTGCTTGTAAACACTGTTTTCATGGGCACAGTGATGTCACAGATCAGAGGGAGGCGCATTAACGAAAGATTCTGATTGGTTTATAGTTGCCCACAATCTCAAAATGGCTGACTCCTCCAACTTTGACTCCTCTGTGTCAATTCATGATTTCAAAGTTAAAAATATTTTTTCATGTTCGATATATAATGGAAAAAATTAACGGAATTGATTACGTATATGTTTTTCTCCTATTACACACCTGGTTTTGTACAAAAGTTGCCTTTTCCTTTAATAAGGCGTGTAGTCTACCAGGTGGAGGCATCCCCATCGACGTTGTTGGCGTCGAGTTCTACCTTTTTTTATGTTTTTTATGCCTCCGCCACCATAAGGTGCAGGATGCATTGCGTTTTCGGGTTGTCCATCTGTCCCTGCATCCGTGCGTGCGTGCATCCGTCCGTCCCGAAACCTTGTGAACACGATATCTCAAAGACTAATGAAAGGAATTTCACCAAACTTTCACCATTTGGGAACAAACATGAACTGATTAGATTTTGAGATCAAAAGGTCTAAGGTCAAGGTCACTGTGAGGTCAAATGTCTGTCCGAAAACTTCGTGAACACAATATCTCCAAGGCTGATACAAGTAATTTCACCAGGTCAAGATTACTGTGAGGTCAAATGTCCATCCCCAAATCACAACTTAATAAGGCGTGTAGTCTACCAGGCGGAGGCATCCCCATCGACGCCGTTGGTGTCGAGTTCTTTATTCCATGGAAAAAGTGGCCTGTATGTATAATTATATTATATTACAGTTACTGACTCTAGCTTGCTAATTGCTCTACAGTTTTTCACACCAGCTCTTGCCTCATCCATTAATGGAAATGGACCACTAGTCAGACCACCACTGATCAGATATTGTTTGGGTTGTGGAATGTAGGTGTAAGCTGCGCGTAATGAAGTAGCAAACATACACTAGTTTCTTTGCCGTTGTCATACAGTTCCATGTGCCGTGACATGAGAATTTTCAAGAGCAACTATATTTACAGTTCGGAATCACGTGAGCTGTATATCATCTTGCAGGTCTCTCATTATATTATGAAAATGCAGAAATTGCGAACAGCGTTGAAAAGTAAAATCCTCACACCATGGCAGACGCATCATTCTAGGATGGTATTGTCGTTCTCGATGTGAAGGACTTCCTGGAGTGGAAATGTACGTGTTCATTTACTGGAATGAATTTGCATTCCATTTACAGTATGTTGATCTGATGAGCTGGTTGTGTTGTCATCGTATCTACTCCTGGTCTGGTTGTGTCAGAGCAGAGCAAACTTGTCTTTTGCCACTCAGTGTTTCCATGTTTGGTCTCTTACCTGTTTCTGTTTCTCTCTTTCTTCCCCTCGCTTCTCTTTTCTCTCTCAGGTGTTTGGCCCTCTGAAGAGGTGATGGCCTACTACTGTCTGAAGAATCGGCATATGTTTACGTGAGTGTCTTAACCTTCCCACTTGCTTTCCTCCCTCCACATCCCCCCCACCCCCTGCCTCCTCCCCTCTGGCTCAGCCCATTTGACAGAGATGCGAGGAACACTTTTTGATCTGCACTCAAGGCAAGCCTTTGATTTCCTGTTTTTACATTCAAGAGGCAGAGGAGGGGAAGAGAGGCTTATCGATCACCCAGCCTCAAGCTGAAGGTCAACTGGGCATACAGCACAGAGTGCTGAGCCCTTTCACTGCTCCGTGTGTGTGTGTGTGTGTGTGTGTGTGTGTGTGTGTGGGCTCTTAAGGCAGAGCCCATAATACCATGTAAAAACTCAGTTGATACATTTGCTGCTCTTTTACTTCATGACTCCCCTAATATCTCGCAGTGAGTGTGTGAGATGTTTGTGAAGATTCTCAGTCATCCAGGTACCGTACATAGTAATCTGTGGTTGGTAGAAGGGAGCAACTGGACTTGCTTGATGATTCTTGAAAACGTTTCACCTCTCATCCGAAAGGCTTCCTCAGTTCTGTCTGTCTAATAGGGAGTATCAGGTATTTATCCTCTCATGGATCATCATAGAATCCGAATCAGAATTCTGATGGCTGCATTGTAGGTGACTGATAAAAGATGTCACCTTTAGGTGATACGTTTTCAAGAATCATCAAGCAAGTCCAGTTGCTCTCTTCTACTAACCACAGATTACTATGTACCTGGATGACTGAGAATCTTCACAGACATGTTTCTACGCACTTTGGGATGAGTTCCCTTCGACTGGTACGGGAGTATGAGAGGACTTCCAGAAAACTGGCAGACATTTTAGCCAGAGAGGATCGTTCATTTTTGTCAACCTGGAACGACCATCACTGAACAGAGGTGGGTGTCTAAGGCTACATCCACACGACAACGGCAACGAGATTAAAAATATATATATATCGCGTCCACATGGGCAACGGATCAGTAAAATATCAGGTACATATGGCAACACGACGCTTGCTGAAAACGATGCAATACACATGCCGCACCTCTAGGTGCGCTGTAAGACTTCATATTAGCCACAAAGTCAGAAAAATCTGTTCGTAAAATTACGTTATAATGACCAAATACAATGAAAAGTATTTTTCCAGTCTCACCTGTGAAAGGTAATCCCATGTGATCTCGTTTGGACGGTAAACCTCTTGGTACAGTTAAACGCAGCACATGAATGAGGCATCTTTATTCTCCGCTTTGACCCATCCAATATGGCGGTGAGGATGACGCATGATTCTATGCGGAAGGCGGCGTCTTTAATGGTCCGGAATAAATTGAATGCTACACGTTGATGGATTAATTTGTTCTTCTACGCCCTTTTTGAGGAATGTATTGTAGGACTTAAACCAACATCTGAAGAGGTGAGATCGCTCCTTTTTTCCCCTATTTTTGCTGGCGGGATTGACTCTGCCCTAAGGGCTATTCTCTCTCTCTCTCTCTCTCTCTCTCTCTCTCTCACTTTGCACCATTACACAATAAATATTCACAGTGAAAATATTTTGTAAGCGCGTTTCATGAACCAAGTTATAGGATTTGTTGACAACTCGCATCGAGTTCGTTACACTTCTACCCGGCGTGAAGCACATGTGGTTGTGACGTCATCGTAAACAAATCCGTTCTACTCATCCAGATGACTTCACAATGGCGCCGTTGCCAGATCTTTCCACTCTGGAACCCGTTCTCAAAAGATTTAGTTTTGGGGCACCCAAAATGCCGGTGCCGTGTGGACACCAGGCCGAAACGATAAACAATGATATCAGATTCACCTGAATCCGTTGCCGTGTGGACAGGGCCTAAGACATCTTTTATCAGCCACCTACAATGCAGCCATCAGAATTCTGATTGGGATTCTATGATGATCCATGAGAGGATAAATACCTGATACTCCTTATTAGTCAGACAGAACTGAGGAAGCCTTTCGGATGAGAGGTGAAACATTTTCAAGAATCATCAAGCAAGTCCAGTTGCTGTCTTCTACCAACCACAGAGTGTGTGAGATCAACCAGATCTTTCATCTTGGCACTACCTGGTGGAGCTCTTCTGAAGCACTCCCCATAAAAACAGAGTGAGCAGATTATGAAGCAGAGCAGAAGAGACAGAAAGAGACATTTATTTAAAAAAAAAAAACCAGCCAAGTTACGGCATGCTTCCATTTCTCCACTCAATCGCTGCAGTTTATGCTTCTTTCTCTCCACTCGCCCACTATACAGCCAAATAGCTACCTGTCACTGGCTTTTTGTCCCTGGTGCAGCTCATATGAGCAGCTTTGTGCACATTAAATTTTTAATTGCACTTCTTGCAACAATCTGCCTTTTATCCTCTTTTCCGAGTCTTGCCAAGTTTATATATTACACAGCGAAGACAAGTGAGACGCACAGCACAGTCTGACTGTCATTCTGCAGTCGGATGTATGTATATATGTGTGTGTATAGCTGTGTAAAGCACAAAAAGCTAGATATAAAGTGCATCGTAACTGATGTTGGTAATATACATGCCTTCGGAAATAATAGTCCTTACTCATCAAAGGTGTACAATCAGATCGAACTGAAAAAGTGGCTAGTAGAAACAGGCATAACTTTTAAGAGTCAGTAAAGACATGCAACCTGGTCTCCGTCTCAATGCAACAAAATCAGCATTGACCACAATGGAAACCAGTTCTTTGTTTATATATAATATCCATATAATACACCTCTGATTTATCTGATTTCAATGTTGTAGTCGAGTCACTAAACCTCAAGTTTGAGTCCAGTCTCGAGTCCCCAGTGTTCAAGTCCAAGTTGTTAAAGAAAATTTTGAGTCGAGTCCAAGAACAAGACTCCAACCGCACCATTTGACGGTGGCTGTTGCTGCTTTTATGTGAAACCGTCTCTGCTACTGTGTTGGACTAACGTTACTGCTCGACTGCCCCATTTTAGTGAATAGGCTACAGATAAAAAGCTTATTCATCGCTCAGCAAGCCCCGCCCACTATCAACAGAGCAAATAACATGAGAGGGTTAACACTAGCTAGTTCATCACTCAGCAAGCCCAGCTATCAACAGAGCAATGAACATAGCGTGTCACTCACTTCTCTGGGTGGAGTCTTTCCAAATGACGATTGAAGTTCGAGGTTGTCCCCGTCGTCTCCTCGATAGTTCTTCTACATATGGAACACATAGCAGTGGATTTTTTTTTTTTTCCCACTGCACGAGAAGCAGGGCTTTGAACCGGTTCAAGGAACGAAAACGAAAACTGGGAACTTTTTCTATTTCACATGGAACAGAAACGAAACCAGAAACTTTATTATTTTTTATGTTCCGGAACAGAAACGCTTATTAAAAATAATGGTAACCGGTTAATACCAGTTTTTATTTCGTTCCTCAAAGTTTCCGTAGCCTACAAATAAAAAAAGTCATTCTTCTCCTGCGCAAGTTTCTATGACCCGCTGGGGTTCACTTCCTGTGTGACGTTCGCTGACTGAATGGAGAGAGCGGGAGGGTGGACTACTATCACGTCTCCACATCTTAAATAAGAGGTAAATATTGCAGTCTATCGTTATTCGAAAACGTCAATTTCAAACACGATATCAATATATTTGTCCACGGTAATGAGAGGCTCGCGAACATTAAATGACGTTAACCTCTGTTAGCCTATCAATGCATAGGGCCTGACTAGCCTTTGGTAACACACTAAACGAATTATCTTTCATTTTTGGCACTTTTTCTGTTTGTGTAGATGGGAAGACATACTGAGAATCCAAATCGCCAACATTTGAAATAATAATTGTTTTGAATTATTTCTTGTCTTATTTAATGAAGGTTGTAATAGAATTAGCCTACATTTGGCTTAAGCTGGATGAGACAGAGACATAATTTTATAGCCATTTGTTAAACAGCTGACAGGGAACGTAATTAACCGTTCCGGGAATGAAATTTTTTTGTTCTAACCGGTTCGGGAACGTCTATTTAATGGTGGAACCCAAAACCGGAAACGTTAAAATTCCGTTTCTGTTCGGAACGAACCAATAGGAAAAAAATTCTGGTTCAAAGCCCTGACGAGAAGTCTGTATAAGCAAAGCAGACAATCCTAGGGGCGTTCTCTCCAGGCATTTTAGCACCGTTAACATTAGTTTGTTCCTGAACATGACGTATGAACAGGTGAATGTGCATTCTCTTGCATAAAATTAGTATAAAAATTAATGTAGATATAAATATCTTACGCCAAATTATTATGGCATGTTAGAAAAAATAAGGATAAAATTCTGATTTTCTCCAGTTTACGAGTCCGAATGCACTTAATGCACGAGTCCAAGTCATCAGTGCTCGAGTCCAAGTCAAGTCACGAGTCCTGGACTCAAGTACTGCAAGCTTGTCTGATTTACACTGGACATCTTTGTAATGTTGTTATTATTATTATTATTATTACTGATGGCATTGAAAATATTGATAATAAGGTTGATGATTTAACTGCAAGGCATATTTAGTTAAAATGGTAGATGATTTACACGCCTCTACCCAGACATTTGATCACATAGAAAGAACAAAAATGGAACTGATAAATACCCAAGTTGTTACTGAAAATAGTATATGCTTCATTTATGTTCAGATTTGATCATATGCAACATGTAATTATTTAGACCAGTTCCTGAGAGACAGAGAGAGAATCAATGAGCCCAGTGGAATTGCATTCCAGTCAATGGCACCCCCCTACAGAGAGTTATTGCACCATTAATTAGAGTTATTGTAAATGCTCAATAGTCACATTCTCTCTCTCTCTCTCTCTCTCTCTCTCTCTCTCTCTCTCTCTCTCTCTCTCTCTCTCTCTGTGCTGTCTCTCTTTTACAGGGGTTCCTCTGTGTGTGAATTAGGTGGAGGGATGACATGTCTTGCTGGGCTCATGGTAAGTGAAAGATGTTTGATGCGCAGGCACACACACAAAACCCAATCACAGGCAAATGGGCGATTTCAGCTTGGATACCCAAACACAGGCACATTGTAAGGATCGTGAAATGAGTTCAAATGCACTGGCATTTTCGCCTCATCAACCGCAGCGCAATGGACTGATTCCACATGAGCATTACACACAAGCATGCACACACACACATGCATATGCATAACCACACGCATGTCCTTGGAGGGAGGGTGAGTGGGGGCCTACGGATGGTTCTCCAGAGCAAGATGCTATAGAGCTGATCGAGCTTGTCTTCATAAGACCTGCCTCTGTTTGTCCTGACCACTCAATACCCCTGAACTGTGACATTAGACAGCACCACTGGAAAGACTTCACTCCTCCGTGTCCTGTGCTTCCTTTTCATCCCTCAGTTGTCTGCTCTTCATTCCATATGCCATGTTCCTTTCGTGTGGCTGGTTCCGAGCCCTTGGGCCTTGGTGCCTGTGTGGCCAGCTGCTGGTGCATAATTCTTTGACATGCTTCTCAGTGTGAGACACAGAGAGAGAGAGAGAGAGAGAGAGAGAGCAAAATTTCCAAGGAAACATCTGGATGCAGTATTTTTCTGCTCTTGTCTAGTTCAGATTTACAGTGAAGGCCACACTCAAAATGCATGCTAGTAGATGTTTTTGAGCTTGTGACTGCTTGTTGCACAGCCCATTATGTGACCTTTTACTGGCATTTGAAGGATCTGTGATTTCCGTAGTGTGATCTCACTCATCTCTCTCTGTCTCTCACACATAGAATACACATAGCACTACACATAAAAAAAAATCTAGATTTACTTTGATATCCCAAGAAAGTCTGCAATATTAAAAATATATATATATATCACATCTTTCCACAAACACACACACCGTCAAATCCACCTGACCCCACCCCTGGACACAATTCCTCTTCAAACACCCATCCTTCTGATAAAGACGTCCACTAGGATGAAAGTACATTACGGATAAAAAAAAAATACACGGTAACAAAGAAAGGGGAAAAGACTGCAAGAACAAAAGCAGAGGCAGCGCAGTGCAAAGTTATATGAAGGGCATCAGGCAGGCCTGGCGAGCCGAGTGCGGAGTGACAGTGGAGCGCGATGGCCCCACCTGATAAACACCACGCTGCAAATGAAAGGCTCGGTGCTCGCCATCATCTCCTGTCACAATGCAATTACCCAACAGAGTGATAGCAAGATAGAGGGCTCCCAGCCACGGGGAATGATAAAAGTATTGACTGATTTGATTGAATGATTAAAATAATGCAGACGTAAAATGAAAAAACGGGCCAAGAGACAGAAGAGGAGGGATGAGCGGAGATGGAGGGAGAGAGAACAGGGGAGGGAGAGACACAGAAAGAGTGTTCTCCATGCAGCGAAGGGGATTTTAGAATGCCAAGGGGTGTGTATCTGTATGTATAAGGGGAGTGTTTTGTTTTGTGTTTTGTTGTGTTTCAATTCCTTAGTTTTCATCTCTCTCTTTATCCCCCCCCCAGATTGCCGTTTGTGCTGATGTGAAGGAAGTGCTGCTATCTGATGGGAATGAGAAGGCCATCGAGAGTATCCTCCTTGTACTAAGCAATCTCTGTGTATTTGAGTGAGTGGGTGCATGCGTGATTGTGGGGATGTTTCAATTTTCTGTTATCATGCACCTGTTTTATTTAGAAAATGCAAAAGCACTGAGCCCAGACAGAAAGTGTTGGTGTGTATTGTTTAGTGTAGGGAGGCTCTCACAACTTGTTCAGTTGGGAGGGGCAGGATGCTTAGTGTCTGCTACCTTTACATCATCATAGTTGTCTCTTTTTACTTTTCGAGATGTTTTGTCTTTGTTCATATGCAGATATTTACACTCTCTGCAATTAGGTTGACATCACATGCTCTCTTCATGTATGTGCCTTGAGCATGTGGCCAATCATGTACGTAGTCATGCACACTAAAGGCCACTGCTGTTTGTGTGGACTCACCTGCTCATTTTTCCCCATTAGCCTCCAGTTTAATTTACAAAGGTATAGTTTTGGTACCAGCTCAAGCATGGTAGGAGCACTGGCACTCTTGGATAAGGCTAGCAGGACTGATTGGTTATGTCTGATATCTTATCTCATCTCATTATCTGTAGCCGCTTTATCCTGTTCTACAGGGTCGCGGGCAAGCTGGAGCCTATCCCAGCTGACTACGAGCGAAAGGCGGGGTACACCCTGGACAAGTCGCCAGGTCATCACAGGGCTGACACATAGACACAGACAACCATTCACACTCACATTCACACCTACGGTCAATTTAGAGTCGCCAGTTAACCTAACCTGCATGTCTTTGGACTGTGGGGGAAACCGGAGCACCCGGAGGAAACCCACGCGGGCACGGGGAGAACATGCAAACTCCACACAGAAAGGCCCTCGCCGGCCACGGGGCTCGAACCCGGACCTTCTTGCTGTGAGGCGACAGCGCTAACCACTACACCACCGTGCCACCTATGTCTGATATCATTCACACAAATACATATTTAACAGTTTTTCCACAAAATCGAGTTGTACATGAGCTGATAGCCAATGAGGTGCATAGCGCCGAGTCGTCTAGAAGCCATGTACGGCGAGATTGAGAGGAATAACTGGGTTTTTTTCTATCCACATTCACTGGATTTTGAGAGAGTATTTTTATTTGTATTTTTTGCAAATTTGATAAATAAAAACTTTATACAAAACATCCGACAAAATAATTTCCGCTTAGAATGTAAACAAACCAGCGAAATGACAATAGCAATTTGCGAAAAATGCTATAATAATAATTCTTGAAAAATTAAAATGATATCAAATACTTTTATTCCATATTTTGTTACTTTTTTTGTATTTTTGGGGGGTTTTGTTTTCTAGTAGAGTTTTATTTCGTCCTCCGTTGGTTCAGCAACATGCTCCGCCATTTTGTTTTTTCTCTACTCATGGTATATGAGCTGACAGTCTAGTAGTGGGGTAGCCAATCAGAGCATGCGCTTACTCATATCCAGTGAACGTGGATAGAAAAAAAGAGTGTGCGCGCATGTATGTATGTGTAATGTAATATATATATATATATATATATATATATATATATATATATATATATATATATATATAGGTCCGTCTCAGAAACTGGTCTCTCACTTGGGACATTTATGGTCAAAAAATAAATTTTCTAATTTTACTTTTTTTGCATTTACCCAACACTCAATGTTTCTTTTGTCATGTTTAATAAGAATAAAGATAGCATCTTGCTTTATCTGGCCTCCACTGTGGAAAAATTTTTTGATTACAATTCAAATGTTTTTGTAAAATTGATTTTCATATAAAATAACTACATCATGAATTAAAGCCCCTCCTTCACAGATGAGTGAAAATATTGAATAAATTTCCTCTTTTTGATTGCTTGGGCTAAAAATGCCAAGTTATGATGACTGAATTGATTATTCACTTAAATATGAATAATATGATACATTTTGGGTATTTGATGTGACGAAATAGGGGACAATAGAAAAATCAAGAACACACCGGAAAGATGAGAATAACGGCGGTGGTAAAAGAACAGCGACTTCACTGGCTGAAGGTCGCGCGGGTCTCTGCTGCGGCGCGCGAGCAACGGGACATCACTATCGCACCGGATGGAGCGGGGACGGGGCAAAATGACTGGCCGTAGAGTCTATCAAAAGTTCGATCTAAATTGACCATGGTTGCAAAATATTGGCCAAAAATACGCAAACACTACGAAATATGAAAGTAAGATGAAAAAGAAACATTCTATTGCCTTATACTGCAAGACTAAAACAAAATAAAACTGTCAAAACTCTCCTTTTCAGTGATAACGTCCGAACAGATCACTCGCGTAACAGAAAGACCGCAAATGGAAGCACGATCAACTTCTAACTGTCAGAGTGGGAAATTCCATTCTACACGTGCAGATTGTTAATGTGTGTCCTTCCCCGCACACAAATAACACGCTACGGTAAAAAATAGACCACAACTCATTTTATAGCTCAGAAATTCATACAAGACCAGCTACCATCGTAACATATTCTGTAAGAAACATATTCTATACCTAACTTTCAGCTTTCGTTTTAAAAAAACTAAATCGCAGATTTATAATTAAATTTTTATATGGCGTAGTGATTTTAAGTTACTACTTTTGGTGAGGTCGTGACCTTGACCCTGAGGCTTTCTGTTTAAATCAAAGCACACGATCGTATTGGTTTCGGGTCTGCAGAAAATGGAGTAACAACGGTGATCAAATATTTTGCATGATGTTTTATTACGGTTATGATTATTCTGTGAGCGCACCAATCCTTAGGTGTATAAAGTTACAACTTAAAATACAATTAGTGATAACTGTAGACTTTTCAGTGGACTACAACCTTTTTAAGGGAATGCGATGTAGTCAACCATTTATCATGTCCCAGATCAAGCCGCCATTTTTCCACAAATTTGCAGAATTTTTGCCAAATTCTGAATATTCACATCAAAGATTTAGTTTTATCTGTATTATTTCTTTCATCATTTTATTTCAAATTAAAACCAACATCACCATTCAAAACCGTATAGTTTATTGACTGTGAGTATATTTAGTGGGGCACCCCCACAGTACCCAGTTTCTGAGACAGACCCATATATAAAATGTGTGTGAGAGAAAGAGAGAGAGAGGTTTGCTGGCACTTATTTTCCACTATGCGCAACTGTTTACGTTTAATTTATAAGAGATGATTTTTTACATTACTGGTTCGCCAAACAACTGATCAGACAAAAGAACCACATTAATCCACTCATTTCTTAGGTTTTTTTTTTCCCCTCCACAATGGTATCACAGCACACTGAAATTATGATTATTTTGCTTTTACAGTCAACGCTGTGACAACTCTACTTGTCTCTTAAGTTAGAAAATTAACTAGAACTAAAAGCCCAATCCTGTTTGGGCCAGTTCTATTTCTTCCGATTTCTCATCCTCCTCTCCCATCATTCTTCCTCCCATCATTCTTCCTCCCATGGTCCACAAAAAAGCAGCAGCAACCAAGACGACGGCAAATACGTCAAAATTACAGTGTTCGTTAGTACAAAAGCCAGTGCTGTGATGACAGTGAGTCTTTATTGAATCTCTATGCTTGGCAAACAATAGCAGTGACACGAAATCGCACACAATTCTCCATTGAGAGGAGAGATTTGTTTAAAAGAAAGGAGTCCAAATGGAGGGGAAGGGTGCTGAGATGGATAATCAGAAAAGACATGCTTGCAACAGTCAGAGCCCATGCCTAAGCCATTTCTCTTATAGCGAGTGAAAAGGCTGCCGGTGGGTTGATAGAGCATTAATTGGCAGCGCTTTGTGCAGGAGATGTTTCTGCCATAATAGAGCACTGATAGATCTGATGATATGATTGGAGCCAGAACAACGCCGCTTGTCCCTGGAGCATAAAAATAACATTCTCCTGTGTACATTCTATGGCTCTTTTTTCAGAAGGCAGAAATTGAGGGGAGCCAAACAGATCAGATAGCAGTTCTTTTAGCGCATAATAGGCTGGTGAAGCGATTCCTCAATCTGTGCCAATCCAAACTGTGTCAAAGTCAGACAGTTTGATATGACAGTCTTCAGAAACCTCCATTAAGTGAAATGTTTATAATTACTTAAAGCTACTGGCAATACAATTAAATTGTAGGCATATACACTACCGGTCAAAAGTTTGGACACACCTTCTAATTAAATGTTGGGTTTTTTTCTTTATTAGTATTAATTAAAAGACACTTCATGTCTTAAAGTAATCATGGATGTCGTTTCTCTTTTACTTATTCAAGCGGTTCTTGACATAATATGGATTACTACGATTGTGGAATAGGGCTATTTACGCATGTTTATTATTTACTGTTTAATGTTTGATCTCAAACGCATTAAGAAGGCAAGAAATTACACTAATTAACTTTTGACAAGGCACCTGTTAATTGAAAAGCATTCCAGGTGACGACCTCATGAAGCTGGTTAAGATAATGCCAATAGTGTACAAAGCATCATCAAGGTAAACGCTGGCTACTTTGAAGAAAGTATGAAACATGTTATATTCTCATCTCATTATCTGTAGCCGCTTTATCCTGTCCTACAGGGTCGCAGGCAAGCTGGAGCCTATCCCAGCTGACTACGGGTGAAAGGCGGGGTACACCCTGGACAAGTCGCCAGGTCATCACAGGGCTGACACATAGACACAGACAACCATTCACATTCACACCTACGGTCAATTTTATGCCGCTTTTCCACTACAAATGCGGCTGAGTCGGGCTGAGCCGTGCCGTGCTGAGTCGAGCTGAGTGGGGCTGTTGGAGTTGCATTTCGACTACAACCGCGCTGAACCGTGCTGGCTGGAAGTGGGTGGACACATTGGGTGGAGTTAGCGAAAGTGGGTGGACGTCACGTGATGTTGTTAAGCAGCGCAAACAGTGACATCAGTGAGCTTTTAAGCGGTAGTCTCACGACCCAAATAGTAAACAATAAACATGGACATGGAGTCGTTAGTGTTGCTGGTCTTGGTTCTGTGGCTTGTCGTCACCGACAATGCCAACAGATACTGGCAAGAGCGTATAGATGAGGCGAGGCGCATAAGGCTTCAGAAATTCTCGTAATTCGTAATTCTTCTTCTTCCGGGTTTGCGGTGTTTACAGATCCCAGCGTGCTCGCGGGGCGTGTGTGGGCATGTGAGGACACTCCTCCTCACCAATCGGTGCACAGGGGAGTGTCTGCTCACGCCCCTAGCCTCACTCGGCTCGCTTCAGCCCCACTCCAAAACCGTGCGAGTTTTAGGGGCTAAGCAGGGCTGAAGCGAGCTGAGTCGTGCTGTTTTTTGGTAGTCGAAACGCGAGCCGTGTCGGGCTGAAGTGAGCTGAAGCGAGCTGAAGTGAGCTGAAAAAGGGTAGTGGAAAAGGGCCATTAGAGTCACCAGTTAACCTAACCTGCAGGTCTTTGGACTGTGGGGGAAACCGGAGCACCCGGAGGAAACCCACGCGGACACGGGGAGAACATGCAAACTCCGCACAGAAAGGCCCTCGCCGGCCACGGGGCTCGAACCCGGACCTTCTTGCTGTGAGGCGACAGTGCTAACCACTACACCACCGTGCCGCCCCACATGTTATATTTTGTAACATATTTTTGTTTACCGCATAATTCCATATAGGTTCCATTTGCTATTTCATAGTTTCGAGGTCTTCAGTATTGTTCTACAATGTAGAAAACAGTCAAAATACAGAAGAAGTAAGGGTGTCCAAACTTTTGACTGGTACTGTAGATCATTTTTGATAGGGTGAACGAAATTAGGGTTATTAGGATTTTGCTGACGTCTATCAGTAGGCTCATTTTTACGTTCATGTTTCAGACAATCAATGGTCCGTAGAGCCAAACCATGTACAGTATGTAATATTTGGATTAAATGTTTTTGTATTGAGTGTGTTTTGTTTTTACAGGAGTGTACATGCCACAGAGAGGAAATAAAAGGACTTTTAAGTGTATGTGTGGATACCAATGTGTGAGACACACAGCATTTCTGACCTCTTCCCCAGTGGGCTTCTCCTGATGAGATTACACTGTAAGCTCTACTCTATCTTCTTAACGGCTGGTCACACCCGTGTGACACACTTCCACAGCTTCTCTCCCCCTGCTCTTCTTCACCGGTGACACAGCCTCCAAACTGCGCTCCCGGCTATAGATTGGATTTGCTACGGCTGTTTGGCGCACAGTCAGAGTGAACGGGAAGTGAAGAGGCAGAAATCCTAATTGAATTAGCTTAAAACTGTGGTCTAGTATATTAATAGATGGGTTACCATCAATCCTGCTGTATTATGCACTGGGTGGAGGCTCATTGGGGCAGTGACGGCACATTAAAAGCCTTCTTATTCATTATCTCTGGGGAAGCTTTGCTTTTTCACTCACTTGTAAGGTTGAGAGTGAGATAGAAGACGGGGGAAGGCTGATGCGTAGGGCCTGAATGAACTAACAACATGCATGATGGAAAAATGATGTGGAGGCTGAAAAAATGGACATGTTATCAATTGCATTATCATGGTCAAATAATCAGCTATAGGCTGGCAATAATGAAAGATGAATACATCTAATGGGATGTATGAATGAGTTTATCAGAGGGAGTGCGTGTTGTGTGTGGAAGACAGACTTTGCCTTAACCACTATTCCAGATGTGCGTGAAGTTATCGAGAGGAATAGACGAGCCGGACGGTTCACCTGCACTGATGTGTCTAGCAGGTGGGCACTCAGCTACTGACATAAATCTCACACTTATTCACCGTCTACTTAATTTAATGACTGCTCCAAAAAATTATGTTGATACTTGCCAATATAATCTGCATTCAGTTTTTGTAGGGTTCAGTTTGACTTGTTCCTTAGTGCACTGCGCTGATGCCGTTAATGGAAATATACAGTATCAAAAGCTCTGAAATTCAGGGCAGGTTGCTTTATTTTAGATATCGGGTCAAATTAGTGCCCTATGTCACTGGTATATAGTGTGACGGACTCTTGATTAAAAAAAAAAAGTATTACAGAGCCCCTTGGAATTTATGAGTCAATATATGTTTATTCATAGTCGGGACAGTAAGCAAAAAACGTACCATCATGTTTATCTATGGAGCCATTCGAGTGTTTTATTCCTAAACTTTCCACCCACAGATCCCAAACCTGATGCCCCATGTTAATGTTAATATTCAAAATATTTTGTGATATAAACAGAACCTTTAAGGTACAGTACCAGTCAAAAGTTTGGACACCCCTATGCATGAATAGGTTTTTCTTTATTTTGATCATTTTCTAGATTTAAGAATAATACTGAAGACATCAAAACTAGTAACATATGGAACATTGTTATTTTGTGGTAAACAAAAAAGTGTTGAAAAAAAGTGTTTCATATTTTAGATTAAAGGAGATACACAGAACCTTTATTTTTAAATGAATTTCTGAGTGGATAGCATCTTCATCCTTGACTCTTGTATGCTGCATAAATGGGAATAAAAGAAAATATTTGTGAGAGTTAAAATCGACCTCAAAGTTGGCATTCGAGCTGCCCCCTGAGCCAGCCAGCCCTGAGTGCGTGACATCACTGCCGTAATCGGTTTTAAGGCCGAGGCCTTTTACAGCTATAGACCAAAGTCATATAAATAAAAATTTATGGTGAAAGTAAGAAATACCGTTACCAACTTGCTCAACTAAGACTGATTTGACTTCACTGATTGTGGGTTGACTCTCATTAAAACAGGAGAGGTGTTATAACTTATGCAACATGCATGCATTTTCACTGATAAAACGTAAAAGGCTAATTAAATAATCAGAAGAACTGAGACAATCACATTCTGAAGCAATTTAAATAATCTTATACCGGTAACTTAAACACACAATACA
Organism: Neoarius graeffei; assembly: GCF_027579695.1. NCBI lineage: Eukaryota > Metazoa > Chordata > Actinopteri > Siluriformes > Ariidae > Neoarius > Neoarius graeffei. The sequence goes on along the minus strand of NC_083575.1, from coordinate 39,643,947 downwards.
AGTTACATGTATTAATCTAAATGCAAGTAAACCAAGTTTTTTTTTTTTTTATCCAAATGAGAGTCGGAGCTTACCCATCTGTGTTCTCGCTTCTTGAAGGCCGATCTTGTGGCCAGTTGTTTTTGAAACAATCTGACTTTCAGTTGTTCATTCAGTTCTCCGTTTATTCGCTTCTTCCACATAAGGGCGAGATGGCAGCAATATCCAGTTTAGAAATAAGACAGCTGCTCCACTCATTCACTGTTTTCTTCATACTATGTACTCTGCCATTACTGCTCTGCTCAGGCAATTACTAAAACCTGGGACGGAACAGGATGTCACCGGTTTTAGCAACAACCGCGGGGAGGTCACTGCCCGAGCGATATGTCCCACCTCATTCCATCCCGGGTTTTAGCAACAACCCTTGGCTCACTCCGGGAGGACTGGTGCAACTGAACTCACTTTCCTTTTAAAAAAATAATAAATAAAATAAATACTTTCCTTTCCTTGTAGTTTTCTTTTCCTTTAATTGTTGGTACTGCACCCTCTTTTTCAATACGGGCTTATAGCCAACGCTCCTCGACAGATCAGAGGTCTCGTACGAGTCTTCAGTAAAATGTGCAGAGCAGAGGAGAGACCACTTCATAGCCACCCAATGTGCCCGTGAACTTCGTCCAAATCTTTGCAGTTTGAACATTCTTGGGCCATGAATGCAACGTAAATCCACCTTCTGTCATGTTGCTGCACTGGCCAAAAACACATCTATGTGGCATGGCGATAAATTAGCTCAAAATGGAGGATCGGAGTTGCAGTCAGCTCTGTGTTTTAGTGTAGCGGAAATGGCGACGAGACCGATAGACTTCCTGTTGTGACGTTACGGATGTCAAAGTCATTCACTCCGACTGCTACCTATATAAATCACTTTAATTGTAAAAATTACTATTTTAGATTCATTGTTAACACTTAAAACTATTCCTGTGCCATTCTTGAGGTCTCAAGGCATTTATAAACAAAAGTGAGGCCATGGCTGTGCGTATATGCTTTAAAATAAAGTAGCCAGCGTTTACCTTGATGACGCTTTGTACACTATTGGTGTTATCTTAACCAGCTTCATGAGGTAGTCACCTGGAATGCTTTTCAATTAACAGCTATGCCTTGTCAAAAGTTAATTAGTGCAATTTCTTGCCTTCTTAATGTATTTGAGATCATCAAACTATATATATATATTATATTTTATATATATATTGTTTGATGATCTCAATATATATATATATATATATATATATATATATATATATATATATATATATATATATATACATACATACAACCCCGATTCCAAAAAAGTTGGGACAAAGTACAAATTGTAAATAAAAACGGAATGCAATGATGTGGAAGTTTCAAAATTCCATATTTTATTCAGAATAGAACATAGATGACATATCAAATGTTTAAACTGAGAAAATGTATCATTTAAAGAGAAAAATTAGGTGATTTTAAATTTCCTGACAACAACACATGTCAAAAAAGTTGGGACAAGGCCATGTTTACCACTGTGAGACATCCCCTTTTCTCTTTACAACAGTCTGTAAACGTCTGGGGACTGAGGAGACAAGTTGCTCAAGTTTAGGGATAGGAATGTTAACCCATTCTTGTCTAATGTAGGATTCTAGTTGCTCAACTGTCTTAGGTCTTTTCTGTCGTATCTTCCGTTTTATGATGCGCCAAATGTTTTCTATGGGTGAAAGATCTGGACTGCAGGCTGGCCAGTTCAGTACCCGGACCCTTCTTCTACGCAGCCATGATGCTGTAATTGATGCAGTATGTGGTTTGGCATTGTCATGTTGGAAAATGCAAGGTCTTCCCTGAAAGAGACGTCATCTGGATGGGAGCATATGTTGCTCTAGAACCTGGATATACCTTTCAGCATTGGTGTCTTTCCAGATGTGTAAGCTGCCCATGCCACACGCACTAATGCAACCCCATACCATCAGAGATGCAGGCTTCTGAACTGAGCGCTGATACCAACTTGGGTCGTCCTTCTCCTCTTTAGTCCGAATGACACGGCGTCCCTGATTTCCATAAAGAACTCTCAAATTTTGATTCGTCTGACCACAGAACAGTTTTCCACTTTGCCACAGTCCATTTTAAATGAGCCTTGGCCCAGAGAAGACGTCTGCGCTTCTGGATCACGTTTAGATACGGCTTCTTCTTTGAACTATAGAGTTTTAGCTGGCAACGGTGGATGGCACGGTGAATTGTGTTCACAGATAATGTTCTCTGGAAATATTCCTGAGCCCATTTTGTGATTTCCAATACAGAAGCATGCCTGTATGTGATGCAGTGCCGTCTAAGGGCCCGAAGATCACGGGCACCCAGTATGGTTTTCCGGCCTTGACCCTTACGCACAGAGATTCTTCCAGATTCTCTGAATCTTTTGATGATATTATGCACTGTAGATGATGATATGTTCAAACTCTTTGCAATTTTACACTGTCGAACTCCTTTCTGATATTGCTGCACTATTTGTCGGCACAGAATTAGGAGGATTGGTGATCCTCTTCCCATCTTTACTTCTGAGAGCCGCTGCCACTCCAAGATGCTCTTTTTATACCCAGTCATGTTAATGACCTATTGCCAATTGACCTAATGAGTTGCAATTTGGTCCTCCAGCTGTTCCTTTTTTGTACCTTTAACTTTTCCAGCCTCTTATTGCCCCTGTCCCAACTTTTTTGAGATGTGTTGCTGTCATGAAATTTCAAATGAGCCAATATTTGGCATGAAATTTCAAAATGTCTCACTTTCGACATTTGATATGTTGTCTATGTTCTATTGTGAATACAATATCAGTTTTTGAGATTTGTAAATTATTGCATTCCGTTTTTATTTACAATTTGTACTTTGTCCCAACTTTTTTGGAATCGGGGTTGTATATATAATATAATAAAATGATAAAAATACAGGAAATAGCCCTATTCCACAACTGTAGTAATCCATATTATGTCAAAGACTACTCAACTACTAACTCCATTTCCAGAAAAGTTGGGATATTTTCCAAAATGCAGTAAAAACAAACATCTGTGAGTTGTTAATTCACACATACCTTTATTTAACTGACAAAAGTACAAAGAAAAGTTTCAATAGTTTTAATGACCAACTTAATTGTATTTTGTAAATATAAACAAAGTTAGAATTTCATGCCTGCACTAATAAAAAGTTGGGCTAGAGACATTATTTCTATTGTATTACATCACTGTTCCTTTAATAACACTTTTTAATCATGTGGGATCTGAGGATACTAATTGTTGCAGTTTTGCAATTGTAATTTTTGTCCATTCTTGCTTGATACAAGACTTCAGCTGCTCAATAGTCTGTGGTTGCCATTGTCTGATTCTCCTCTTCATGATGCGCCATACATTCTCAGTAGGAGACAGATCTGGACTGGCAGCAGGCCAGTCAAGCACACGCACTTTGTGTATGAAGCCACGCTGTTGTAGCCTGTGCAGAATGAGGCCTGGCACTGTCCTGCTCAAATAAACATGGACTTCCTGGGAAGAGACATTGCCTTGATGAACATGTCTCTCTTAAATCCCAATATACGCCCCAATACATCAATGGTACCTTCACACACGTGCAACTCACCCATGCAGTGGGCACTGATGCCCCCCATATCATCACAGATGCTGGCTTTTGTACCTTTCTCTGATAACAAAATGGAAGGTCGTATTCACCTTTGGCACTGAGAACTCAACATCTGGTTTTCCCAAAAACAAGCTAAAATATGGACTCATCTGACCACAGCACACATTTCCACTGTCTTTCGGTCCATCTGGGATGAGTTCAGGCCCAGATAAATCAGCCACATTTTTGCATAGAATTGATGAATGGATTCCTCTTTGTATAATACAGTTTCAGGTTGCATTTCTGGATGCAGCAGCAGACTGTATTATGTGACAACGGTTTTGCGAAGTACTCCTGAGCCCGTGTGGCTATATTTGTCACATTAGCATGACGGTTTCTCAGGCAGTGCCACCTGAGGGCTCGAAGGTCACGCACATTCGACAGTGGTTTCTGACCTTGGCCTTTACGCACTGAGATGTCTCTGAATTCCCTGAATCTTTTCACAATATTATGTTCTGTAGATTTTGAAAGACCTAAAACATTTCTTTAAGAAATGTTTTTTTTTTTCAATTGAGTCACAATTCTCTCACGAATTTTGGCACAAAGGAGTGAGCCACGACCCATCCTTACTTGTAAAGACTGAGCCTTTGGTGCATGCGCCTTTGTACCCAATCATGATACCAACTAACCTGCTTATTGTGGAATCTTCCAAAATGGTGTTACCTGAATATCCTATAAACTTCTCAGTCTTATTTTGCCTCTGTCCCAATTTTTTTTTTTTTTTTTGAGTGTGTTCGCACTTCATATTTTCAAAATAGAATTAAGTTGGTCAGTAAAACTATTAAAAATCTTTTCTTTGTATGTTTGTCAGTTCAATAAAGGTTCACATGAATTAACAAATCACAGATTTTTGTTTTTATTGCATTTTGGAAAATATCCCAACTTTTCTGGAAATGGGGTTTGTATAAGTCTGACGGATATTGATTTGATATTGGTGTCTGAAGCTATGAGAATTAAATACTAACTTGAGCAACTAAATGTGATAGTGATCTCCATTGCATAAAATCATTAATAATAATAATCAAATGGCGATGCAACCTGGACTTCATCTTGAACCCATGAGTGTAGGATTGATTAATATAATCACCTTGAATATTGCTGAATTGGGTCACTTGCCTTCAATTTGCCCTCTGAACCAAGATGTTCTGGTAACTACTGTATGTATCAGCAGTCTTGATCGTGAGTTCGAATCTCAAGCACTGCCTCATCCTGAGTTTGCAGTCTGCATGCTGCCATTCAAATGTATTTTCACCGAAAATAATTTTGGTATTTAGTGATCTAAGCGCTCTTCTCTCTACACTCCTCCCTCCTCCCTTCATATTTACCCTGGGCTGATGAAGTGCAGGGGTAAATGTATAATTAGCCTGCATTACTTTGATTGTTTTCTTTAGAGATTAGGCTTCCTGTCAGAGCACGCGCTTTAAGAGGGGTGAAGGTCGTGCATGATTGGATGAGGGAGGGGGTATTCTCTTTCTCAACTCTGTGAATAAGTGGTATGGTCCCCTGCTGAGAGAGGAGATTGTATTTCCACAAGACATAATTTTTGTTTACTGAGTGTTAATAATAGCTAATTAATAATCAGATTCTCCTGCCTGAAAAAAAAAAATCAACCGTAGTACAGAAGGAGGAGATAGGGATAAGTAGTGAAAAAAAGGAGTGGAGCGAGCAGAGAGAATAAAACGCCAGACGTGGTAACTGTCTTGATCTGGATCCAGGCCCCAAGAGTTAGTGGGATATAGGTAGAGTGTCCTAAGACTCAGAGATTTGATTAAACAAGACATCAGTGCTAGTAGTAGGAAAGTCACAGTGGATGTCCTGAGTATAAATTTGAAGACATTTCCCCCACTTGTCTGTCATTGATTCATCTCAAAAGTCAGCTTTAGACAGTATTATGTCTGATTTTCTTTTTTCGCTGCATTTTTACAAAACTCATCATCCGAGTTGCTCTTCCTCAGGGTGGTGAGATGGGACAGTGAGCGGGACGTGTCCACAATGGAGGGCCGCTTTGACGTGGTCATGTGTGCTGATTGGTAAGTCATTCATCTGTTCTGCAGATACACTCACTCCACACCTGATCTGAATTCGACGTAAGCACATGAAACACTCCAACCTCCTCTCCAGCTACACCATTAACCACACAAAACATTTACTGCACATACACAATTATAATGTCAAGCGTAAATTGTCTACAGGTAGTGCAGCTTTCCAAGTTTTCCCTACTCACATCGCTATGAGCCAAATATCATATCTCACCCTTTAGCAGCTTTTTCATACACAATATGTCCACACCCTCAATAACAGCTCACGGCTCGTTGGCCTGGTGACGGTGCGTTAATATCCACACTCACACGACGCTTATCAGATGGCAGCCTTCAGCCCGAGGCTGGCACCGTGTTACTTCCCCTTGGCTAACCCCGCCAGGCATTTTCATTTTTCCCCAAATTGCCTCTTTTTTTCATGCTCGACGTCCCAGCAAATGGATGTCTTAGGCAAATTGCAAATAATTATGCCGGTGTTAGGAGCTGGGAGAGAGACCGAGAGTGGGAGAGAATAACACAAACATTTCAATTAGCCTGCTTCTTAACATGGATCTCAGTCCCAATTTGTTTTTAATCTTTGTTTAAAAAAAAAAAAACAGAGGTTCAACTGAATTCTTGCTAATTATGCAACACAACTGATGTTACAGTAGCGTCATATTGTAATATTAGCTGGTTAGATTAGATGGAAATTTCCGTAACAGTTTAAGGTTTAATGGCCTGTGATTATCAGTTAAGATATTACAGTACTATTATAGGCTGGATCTGGTTGAAAATTTCATCACGAATTTTAGAATAATTTGTATTGTGTGAAATACATAAAATCAACTCTTTGCACAACTTATAATAAGCTACAAAAATGTGTACCGTACAGCACATGGAAAATCCAAACCTGCACAGTGAGTGTAAAGAATTATCCGCCCAAATCTTGTTAGTCTTTAGACTGATTATTGCATCAATAAATTGCTCATTACATGCACTAAGACTTGTACAAAGTGTGCTTTATGTAACAGACGAATCAGTATGAGTGATGAACGTGTTGCAGGCAGCATAATGATGATGATACTGCTGATAATCTCAAAAACCCAGCAAATCCTACTATTATTTTAATGCCACAAAATGCCAGCTAATACACAGGTGACATGAACAGTAGAGGGCAAGTGTGTGTTTGATTTGTGTGCAGTAAGAAGATTGTGTGTGTGTGTGTATGTGGGCACGCATGAAAGCGCGAGCAGTGTTGGAGATGACTCACGCCGCCATGGCCGTCCCCCCGTCGCTCTAGCCAGCCACTCGCCTGTAATTGCAATCATCAGGAGAGTGATCTCTCAGAGATTAATGAACATCACAGCAGCGGCGATCACCTGCGAAAAGGTCAACAGCCGTACTTTTGCTTCCATTAATTATAGTCTTTCAGGCAGACGCCCAGATACACAGCATCTAACGCCGAGACCCTCGCACCAGGGGGAGAAGGAGAAAGCGTCATGGTTGGAGATTAGAGACATGGGTCTACAGCACACTTTATGTCTCTTGCTCATTAAGCCTGCCTGACCACTATCACTATGAGGAATTTCTGCATATTACTTATTTGTAGTACCCTTACATACACAATTTACATTTCTGCTGGTGCGTGTTCATTGAAAAAGTATTAATTCTACAGTTTGTCAGTAACACATGAGAGATAATTTGGATCTAGCCTGAAAAAGACAGAAGGGCACCTCTCTCTCTCTCTCTCTCTCTCTCTCTCTCTCTCTCTCTCTCTCTCTCTCTCTCTCTCCATTTCACGAAAAGCTTCACGTGAATAACATTAGTCCAATCACAAGAAAGGAAACCAAAGTAAGCAAGGATGACCAAAGGGAAAAACAATCTAAAAGCACTGAAAAAGGAAAGGTTTACTCCCTAATCATTGCTAATGTCAGTCATCTAATTAGAATAAACCGTTAAACGACACTGTATGATTCAGAGGAGTAATCAGTAAATATTTTTCCACTCCTGTGCAATAACTGTCAGGTCTCATAGCAAGGAGCAGGCTGAGGTAGGTGGGATTATTCCAGATTAAGTGTGGAAGTGGGGTCAGAATACCAAACCACTCTCTGGAACTCCACACAGATTATGCTCAGCATAATCTGAGGCATTCCATGTCCAGATTAACCCGGTTAGGCTTCTCAGAGGAAAGATCTCTGAATTTGGTTCTGCCTGTGGTATTCCTTCTACCTTATGTTTGCGCTAAGGAAAGTGTAGAGTCCATATGGAAGGGTAGAACTGAAGGATCTTGTTCTTTTGGGAAATGCCTCATTAAGCAAGTAAGGGATTAATGTGACGATCAACCACGTAAAATGTAGGCGTATAGCTAAAGGATGCATTTCATGTTTTGGTGAACGTTTTCCAGAAGTGTGCTGTAGACATGGTGTTTCCCTGCTTGATATAGGGGAATGAAGGCAAGTGGAACAACATTTAATTTAATCCAAAGGTTGTTATATTTATCCAGCGCTTTCTCTCAATTTCTAATTATCAGCTCATCCGGCCAACAGGTGATGAGCTTATGCCATCATGTGCTGTTCATTGTCTGTCGTCCATCTGGCGTCGTCCACATTTCATGAAAATCGCTTCTTCTCTCTCGATTCTTCATCGATTTTTATTCTTTTTGGCAGGAAGGTAGGTCTGCCTGGGGTGCATGTAGCTTCTACCCAGATTTGCATAATTGCAGGTAATAATGAAGATATGGAGTAATTAAGCCCTAACGAGCAGTTTCCACACATCACTTCTTCTCCTTCAGTTCTTCACTGATTTTGATTCTTTCTGGCATGAAGGTGGGGTACCTAGGGTGCATATAACTTCTACCCAGATTTGCTTAATTACAATTATTAATGAAGTTATGAGCTAATTAAGCCTTAATGAGCAGTTTAACAAAAATCACTTCTTCTCGGTCAATTCCTCACCGTTTTGGATTCTTTCTGGCAAATAGGTCGGTATTCCTAGGGTGTATATAGCTTCTATCTATAGCTTGTATATAGCTTGCAACATTTATTATGCAAGGTGGTCCACTTTAGATCGTTCCTTCTGAACTAGATGGGGCCGGAGTGAGCTACGCTGTCATTGACGGTTTAATTTTTTATATACACGAGGTAACATTTAGGGTATCCAGAATCACTGGGAACCAGTGAGCACAAATTAATATAAGTAATACATTAGATAATTGAAGCATAATTTAAAAAAATTGCTTTCAAATTTATCGGTATCTGTACAATTAATATTTTGTTATGCCTGCTCTTGTATTTTATTGCCTAACAACTTTGGAGACAATTAGTCCACTCATCCATACACAATATTTTAAGCTCCTTTATAGTCTTAGGTTTGCGCGCATATCTCCGCCCCTCTTCAATTTAGACCTCAGGTTTTCTGTAGCTTTCCATGGTTGAGATGGTCATTGCAAAACATGTTTATGTAGAATTTTTCATTTACGATTTCTGTGCTGGCGGCACGGTGGTGTAGTGGTTAGCGCTGTCACCTCACAGCAAGAAGGTCCGGGTTCGAGCCCCGGGGCCGGCGAGGGCCTTTCTGTGTGGAGTTTGCATGTTCTCCCCGTGTCCGCGTGGGTTTCCTCCGGGTGCTCCGGTTTCCCCCACAGTCCAAAGACATGCAGGTTAGGTTAACTGGTGACTCTAAATTGACCGTAGGTGTGAATGTGAGTGTGAATGGTTGTCTGTGTCTATGTGTCAGCCCTGTGATGACCTGGCGACTTGTCCAGGGTGTACCCTGCCTTTCGCCTGTAGTCAGCTGGGATAGGCTCCAGCTTGCCTGCGACCCTGTAGAACAGGATAAAGCGGCTACAGATAATGAGATGAGATGAGATTTCTGTGCTGATTTGGAAGTATGTTTGGATTATAATCTGGTTGAAAGCTGTATCTAAGGCCAAGTCTGAACCTTCTGGCAGAGGCAGCAATGTTTTGGGCTGAAGTATCCTGGAATTTATGATGCCATCAGCCTTCACAAGGGCCACTGAATCACCAGTCAAACAACACCGCCCCAGAGCATCACTGCTCCACCTCCATGTTTTACTGTTGGTATCAGGTGTAGACCTATTTGTCACCAAACATGTTGATGTTTGTTGTATCTGAGTAAAAAATGTTGATTTTGCTCTCATCTGACCACAAGCCACAATAATTGTAGTTCCAAAGATGTTTGATGACTTTTTTTCCTTCTTTTTTGGTGAGAGATGCTCTTAAGAAGGTCTTTTTTCCTCACATTGCTCCCAAACAGCTTGTTATGGAGGGATAGAGGCAATTCATACCTGATTTATGAAACTTGACAACAAGAATCAACTGTGCAATTCTAAAACATTAATCTTTGGGCTTGTTTTCCCCCAGCATCACCCTCCTCATTGTGTAAAGGGCACAGTGTGCTCATGGGAAATTTCCAACTGGTTCAGACCTGTGAAAATTTTTCGATATGGCCATAATTGTGACTTATTTTTAATGGCCAGTTCCTGATTTGTGATCAACAACCATCTGTCTAATTTGTTTTGAAAGTCCTTTGGTTTTCCTGAAGCTAATTCATGATACAAGGATTGTACGTGTCTGTAATCTCATGTACCACCCCCCCCACCCCCCCAGGGAATGTTAGGACATGGTTAAAGGCAACACAAAGATCCTGGGGAGTGTGAGGAAAAATAATGTTGGTAATTCTGCCGCATATACTATGAGATGTGGCTATTAAATAACAAGACTAATGCTGTAATTCCATTTTAATGAAGAAAACTTACATTTCAATTCCTTTCCCCTTCAAACTTACACATCGCTGCATTCTGGTCTTTCACTGACCAAAGCAGTGCAGTAGGTCTTCTTGCATTGGCGCTGAGTGTGCTGGTGCATTGTCCTGATGAAGGATGAAACCATTTTCCCACAGCTGTAGCCTCTTTCTTCTGACTCTTTCTGGCAAAGTTTCTAGAGCATGTTTGTATTAGTGTTGGTTCATTGTTGTGCCATCTGGAACCCAGTTCTCCATAATGACCATGGTGTTAAACTTTGACTTGCTTTGTCGAACTTTCTTTATCTTTGTGGAAGCCATGGCCTAATGGTTAGAGAAGCAACTTTGGAACCAAAAGGTCACCGGTTTGATTCCCTAAACTAGCAGGAATGGCTGAAGTGCCCTTGAGCAAGACCCCTAACCCCCAACTGCTCCCCAGGCTGCTCAGGGTTTGGTCTATGTCGCTCTGGATGAGGGCATCTGCTAAATGCCATTAATGCAATGCAATCAATGGCATGTAATGAAGGTGTTTTCCAGTACATTGACTGATATTTTATGTCAGGATCGTACTGGAAGATCCAAGTCTCGTTGTATGATTGTTTTCTTTGACATTAAGGGCATAATTATGGAGAATTGGGTTCCAGATGGAGCAACGGTGAACCAACTGTTCCAGAAGCGAAGAAGAAAATGATTGAGCTTCTGAGACAAGTAACGGAAGAAGACCTACTGCACTGCTTTGATCAGTAGAACACCAGAATGCAGCGATGTGTAGGTGCAGAAGGGGAAAGGAACTGAAATGCAAGTTTTCTTCATTAAAATTAAATTACAGCATTAGTCTCATTATTTATTAGCAGCACCTCATCTTTTGTAGAAAATACTATTATTTAAAAATAACAAGAATTAATTTTTGTTTGAAGAAGTAAACAGTTTGAAAGGGAATTTAGTAATTTTCTGAGTAATCTTTGTTTTTTTATACAAACAATTTTGCTCATTTTTATAATTCTACAAAACATTTTATCATTGTGAGCTTAATTTTGTGCTAAGTAATTAGCAAAAGGCCACTAATGCAATTCATACATTTATTTCTTTAAAATTTAAAATATCTGAAGTGCTATGAGTGCACTGAGAACTGCTAAGCGAAGCATATTAGCATAGCATGACAATTAGCAGAATAACATCATTATAACCTTGGAACTATGATTGAAATATAATTAACAATTTAATTTTGTTGTCCTAGTCTTAATATAGGTATGTGAAAATCAGGTCATCCAATCACTGATCACCCGGGTCACTGCTGCTGATTGGGCGTGGCCACACATGCTCATGTGACTTAATTTAAGCCAAGTTTGAAGCTGTGTTTTAGGACTACTCAGAGTATGCCTGTACTGATGATGTAGTCCATAAAATCCTCCATCACTTCGTCTTCCAATATTTTTTGTAAACAGATAGAAGTGTGTGAATGAAGTTGCTGAAACTCCTGTTCATCAAAGTCATTGAGACGTTATATGAAGATAAGTTTTAATCTTATCAAATCTCATTTTATTTCTTGGTTAATGCAATGGTCTGCATCACTCGTTCTGTTCAAGTAATTTGGAGCATCATCACATGTTTTCTGACCTTCATACAAATTGGATGTCTGGGCGGAAGTTGCAGAAACCTGGATGGAGTTTGCCATTGAAACAGCTCAGTTAATCATGATTTATATTACTCCTATCATGCATTTGTTATGTTTTTGTGGTCATTTATCTTGTTTACTATTGATTTACATTGAAATTTATGAAAATTATGAGACAATAAGATTTTGACAAGGATCATCTACTGAATGGTGAAATTTTTGTTAAACAATTCAAAGTACAGGGTGTTTCAAAAAATGTGACATTATTTGAGATGTAAATATCCCAGAAACTACATAGTCTGGGGCGGCACGGTGGTGTAGTGGTTAGCGCTGTCGCCTCACAGCAAGAAGGTTCTGGGTTCGAGCCCCGTGGCCGGCGAGGGCCTTTCTGTGCGGCGTTTGCATGTTCTCCCCGTGTTCACGTGGGTTTCCTCCGGGTGCTCCGGTTTCCCCCACAGTCCAAAGACATGCAGGTTAGGTTAACTGGTGACTCTAAATTGACCGTGAGTGTGAATGGTTGTCTGTGTCTATGTGTCAGCCCTGTGATGACCTGGCGACTTGTCCAGGGTGTACCCCGCCTTTCGCCCGTAGTCAGCTGGGTTAGGCTCCAGCTTGCCTGCGACCCTGTAGAAGGATAAAGCAGCTAGAGATAATGAGATGAGACTACATAGTCTGGGCAAATGAAACTGAACAGACTTAATGTTGAGCAATATAAGATTTATTCCTCAAAATTTGAATGAGAAATTCAAAGGTGTGTGGATTCCATGAATGATTTCACAAATTTTCAATGTTCGCGAACCCGCTTGACCGTCTCTTCTGATGCTGGTGGTCGTCCAGATCCTTTTGCCCTGCACACACAGCCTTCCTCTTTGAACTTTTTGTGCCACAGTTGCATTGCAGTTGGTGCATGTTTTAGAGAATTCTCTCGTAAATTTACGCTGCACAGTCTTGTTCGACTGTGTTCGAGCGTACTCTAACACACAAAACGCCTTTTCTTTTCCAGTGAATGGCATTTCTATACCGAAAAAGATAAAAACAAAAAACTTTAAACATAAAATTTTCACTTGTTTCCACACATGCTGTTAAAATTTGAGTTCAATTAAATGAGAATTGGCAAAGTTATTAGATTGTGAAATTATATCAAATTTTTTGAAACACCCTGTAGTATGGAAGTTTTTTTGTTTGCACTGAGTAAATTAATTGTAATTGTAATTAATTAATAAACTACTTTATTACTTATTTTCACAGGCTTTAAATTACCTGGTACCGCTTTTTATTTTATTGAGCTGGGTCAAAAGATTTAGAAATTTTAACATTTAAAAGGGTATCTTTCTAGGAGAGTGGTCACACTTTCTCTAACCATTTTCCTTTGTTTTATATGTAGAACAATTGACCAAAATTAACCTGATTTTCCTTGTTGCAGAAAGAATTTCAAGCTATTTTCAGTGGTACCATTTATGATAGACACATCAAGTTCATTTTTTGGTCCCATACCTACTTAATATTAATTTTCAGTTATATTAATTCACTAGGCGGCACGGTGGTGTAGTGGTTAGCGCTGTCGCCTCACAGCAAGAAGGTCCGGGTTCGAGCCCCGTGGCCGGCGAGGGCCTTTCTGTGTGGAGTTTGCATGTTCTCCCCGTGTCCGCGTGGGTTTCCTCTGGGTGCTCCGGTTTCCCCCACAGTCCAAAGACATGCAGGTTAGGTTAACTGGTGGCTCTAAATTGACTGTAGGTGTGAATGTGAGTGTGAATGATTGTCTGTGTCTATGTGTCAGCCCTGTGATGACCTGGCGACTTGTCCAGGGTGTACCCCGCCTTTCGCCCGTAGTCAGCTGGGATAGGCTCCAGCTTGCCTGCGACCCTGTAGGACAGGATAAAGTGGCTACAGATAATGAGATGAGATGAGATTAATTCACTACTGGTTTTCATTCAGAACTTCAATATAATCTCACTTCACGAGGTGAAAATGTGAATGTAATTGCATTTAGTCTAAACCTTAAAGGAACCTTACATTTATTAGTGCATTTAAGTTACCTTTAAGACCAGCCTGTAAATTTAGTAGTAAATTTAAGTATCTTTACTGAACTTTTTAAATTCATTAAATATACTAGTAACTTTTAAGACCCTTTACTGGTATTCTTAAAAGTAGTAGTGATTTTAAGTACATTTAAATGCTAAATGTAGGAACTTTAAGTCACATCTTAAATGTTCTTTTTAACAGCATTTTTTATCTTTAAGAAGTCATGAAAAGTCACTTAAAGTTATACTCTAAGAATTCTTAAAGTTATAAGTAAATACACTGAAATTTAGCACTTCGTAAACTTTTAGGATACCTTGAGAATCTCTTAAAGCTGTTAATTCGTCTGGTGATTGGATCTGCGTGCCACATTTAGACTCTTTCAATACCCTAAGCAGTGTTTTATGTTCATATTCTATTCTAGGAATGTGGGTTCTTTGTCATTTGGGCTTATTTTTGGACAAAGGCACTAGTGTGATGATTTACACAAAAATATAATTCATGCATTAAGTGTACCAGAGGTTTAGGTCGTGTCGACATTCATTATGATTGTATCATATGCATGACTGACAGGTGGCTATGAGGAAATGAAAGAGGAAGTGCCATAGCAAGAGTGGGAAGGGAGCTTTGTGTAAGTTAAGGTCAACCCTTGCCTACTTTGTCTGTCAGTTCGCCTTCTATTGTCCAGTCTGACCTTCTCCACCCAAAACATAGGGTGAACGGATCGGCCTTTGATGCAACACTGTGTTAAGCATTGCACGTGAGCACAAAGGTCATCTGTCCATCTCTCTGACTCTTAAACTCAAATATCCTACAGAATGGCAGAGTGGAAACTCTTCATCATCACGACTGATTGCTGTGTTTTGACTATATGACTTTAATGCAATATTCAAAATAGAAAGTCTGTACAGAGGGAGCAGCAGTGGTGTAGCTCAGTGTCATTACTGTTTTTTACATGCTTTGTATTGTAATCGTAACCTGCTTGTGTTTTAATGATGGAGTGTTTTTGTTAGGCGATAGTCACCTCTTCTTTTAGTAGACTGTGTATGAGGGTGCGGTGGGGAATAGGACAAAAGGGTGCAATAGAACAAAGGCTAAAGTCTTCTTTCTTCATATTGTTCTTACTGACTCCTCAGACTGAAATCAGCAGCCAAAATAGAGCTCATGCTCAGCCAGTCATAAACACACACAGACACACACACACACAAACGACCGCTGCATTGCCTGTCTCACAAATAGTTACACGCGACTGCACATTTGTACATATACTAACAGTGATTAGCTTACTCTCAATTACACATAAGCACTCGAGCAGAAATGACTGTGACATAAACACTCTCATTCCTATTCTCTGAGACACACACACACACACGTGCACATGCCTGCCATAGCCCAGGCAAATAACGGAACTCAAGGGTATTGACAGTGTTTGAAGAAAGTCATCACAACACTACAATTTTGCTATAAGATTGTCACATTTGAAGCCAAATGATCATTCCTGTTGTTAGCAACCAGATACCAAAGTCAGATAAAAAGTGTATTCATGGGTTTACAGAAGACCTTATGTTGTATGCATGCATCTGGCTTCTTACACACATCTGTAATGTAGATTTTAGCATATGATGAAAGGAATATTCTCTGACTGCCGTAAGCAAGGCGTGAAAATTGTAAATGCATCGACAAATCTACTAGAGATAGAATATTACTGCTACAAATTGATTTCCACATTGATGATGGATTTTTTTTTTGCAAACAAAAAATTAATAACCTATTGCTTTATCTCCATCCACGATCATTGAAAATGCATTCTAATCACTCTCTCTCTCCCTGCTTCATCTTATTTCTCTCATAGCCTGTTTCTCGACCAGTACAGAGCCTACCTGGTTGATGCTCTGAGGAGATTACTGCGGCCTGAAGTAAGTGCGTGTGGGCGTGCGTGCGTGCGTGTGCGCGCGCATGCTCTTGTATTCTCACAGTGTAATTAGGCACTGTGCAGTGATTTGAGGGAGTAATGGAATGGCAGGGTTAATATCATGTAATACTTTAATACTTCTTATTATCTGCAACTTGAATTGGGGTTTTTCATATTTGATGCTCGGCTTTATCAGCCGTGTGATAAGAGCCGCCGCTGCCAGAGTTACAATAAATGAAAACGCTTTAAAGATAGCAACAGATTTGTATTTATCTTCAAACCCCCCCCCAAGTCCTTCGTGGTGAATGTTTTCATATTTATATACATATGAAAGCGTGTGTATGTAAGGGTGGTGGTGCAGATTTGTCAATGCTTTGGTAGGACAGCTTGTGATGTGCAATGCCCTGATCACTGTGATTTCCCCATTTATGTTTACACTCTTCTATTGTCCTTTCTCTCTCTCTCTCTCTCTCTCTCTCTCTCTCTCTCTCTCTCTCTCTGTCTCTCTCTCCATGCAGACATATTTCGGAGCTGAATTAATAGCCATTCTCACCATGTAATGAATTAGAGTTGTCCTTTGGGTGTAAAAACGATAACGCTCTCATAAATTCAAGAGAAAGAGCTATTTATTTTCTCATTAAAACAGTATAGCGTGAAACATTATTAATGACCAAAAGCATGCCTATGCCGGCCAATTGCATTTTGGAAAACCAATTAATTTTCCTTTAATGACTCCGTTTTGCTTTGTTTTTTTTTTATTGTCAAATGAAGGTGAACGAGTTGCCTCGCACAGCCAGAGATTAACATAGCTGTAAGAGAATGTGTGTTTTCAGCTCACAGTCAAACATAAAGGCTAATAAAACGAAGGAGAGAGCCGTAGAAATGAGCCGATCCAGCTCTTCATTGTTTGTTGTTTGTTTCATTCAAGTCCAGGCCTCAATTTAATTGAAACAATAAAATGCTAGAAAATATGAAACAGTATTTAATGCTGAAGGATTTCAAAGAAACTTTGAACCTTTGAGTAATCCTCTTAGCACGGCTGGTTGTTCACGGCCTGTTGATCTATAAAGGGTGGGGATGAGCAATTGATTGGATTAGTTGAGCTTTAATCTTTTTGTTTATTATCTAATATAATACCTGGGAGAAATCAAACAGAATGTAATGATGCAAACCACCACTTGCGGTGAAGCTGTGTTTGATGCCATGTCTCTTCCGTTGATGCGTCACAGCCGGATAGAGCTTACATCTTTAACCACGCTCATAATTTCTTGTTGCAAGTGTAATTCTGACAACTGCATCTGCTTCTCTTTTATATATATATATATATATATATATATATATATATATATATATATATATATAAGATGAAACTCTCATTTTAGATTCTCTTGCTGCTGTATGGACTTTATTTTGGTTAACTAGATCAGCATCTGTGGTTTAATAAAAAGCCTAAAATTAAAAGAATATTTAATGTAGTTTAAATAATCAATTTAAATTCCATGCCAAGTCATTTTTAATACTTTAGTGCTGAGCTCATGAGTGACCATGAAGAAGAATTTACAGAAAAATATTATCCAAATTTCAAGGACTGCATTTGGCCTGGACTTTGGTCTCACATTTTTACCAACATCTACTGCTACTCATCTCATTATCTGTAGCCGCTTTATCCTGTTCTACAGGGTCGCAGGCAAGCTGGAGCCTATCCCAGCTGACTACGGGCGAAAGGCGGGGTACACCCTGGACAAGTCGCCAGGTCATCACAGGGCTGACACATAGACACAGACAACCATTCACACTCACATTCACACCTACGGTCAATTTAGAGTCACCAGTTAACCTAACCTGCATGTCTTTGGACTGTGGGGGAAACCGGAGCACCCGGAGGAAACCCACGCGGACACGGGGAGAACATGCAAACTCTGCACAGAAAGGCCCTCGCCGGCCACAGGGCTCGAACCCGGACCTTCTTGCTGTGAGGCGACAGCGCTAACCACTACGCCACCATGCCGCCTCATCTACTTACTACTACTTAGTTTTATTTAAGAAAGAAAGAAAGAAAGAAAGAAAGAAAGAAAGAAAGAAAGAATAAATTAAACAATAACAAACAACCCTTTAATTATGGGCCTAATTTAAAATATGTAAATAATGTCTCTGGAGTGTGTGTACATGTTTGTGTGTGTGTTCATATATTGGCATGTTTTTATATCTTGTTGTGGACCAAGTAACCCCAGAAGGATAAAGAATATCTGACCTTGTGGAGACATTGCGCTGATCCCCAAGAGGAAAACCAGTGGGGTGGTTTTTATTTTGTTTTTGCAGCTTTTATTAAAAAAGGTAAAAGAGACAAAAGGTTTCCTTTGGGTTACTGAAGTTAAGGTTAGGGTTCGCTTTAGCTTTGCTTGCACGTATATAGCATTAATTACTGTATTACTACAAACCTCGTTTCCAGAAAAGTTGGGAACTTTTCCAAAATGCAGTAAAAACAAAAATCTGTGATTATTTTTTATTCACTTGAACCTTTATTTAACTGACAAAAGTACAAAAAAAGATTTTCAATAGTTTTACTGACCAACTTAATTGTATTTTGTAAATATGAACAAAGTAAGAATTTGATGCCTGCAACACATTCAAAAAAAAGTTGGGACAGAGGCATTATTACCATTGTATTACATCACTGTTCCTTTAATAACACTTTTTATTCATATGGGATCTGAGGATACTAATTGTTGCAGTTTTATAATTGGAATTTTTGTCCATTCTTGCTTGATACAAGACTTCAGCTGCTCAAGAGTCCGTGGTCACCGTCATCTGATTCTCCTCTTCATGATGCTCCATACATTCTCAGTAGGAGACAGATCTGGACTGGCAGCAGGCCAGTCAAGCACAGGCACTCTGTGTCTACGAAGCCACACTATTGTAGCTCATACAGAATGAGGCCTGGCACTGTCCTGCTCAAATAAGCATGGACTTACAGTGGGGCAAAAAAGTATTTAGTCAGCCACCAATTGTGCAAGTTCTCCCACTTAAAAAGATGAGAGAGGTCTGTAATTTTCATCATAGGTACACTTCAACTATGAGAGACAGAATGGGGGGAAAGAATCCAGGAAATCACATTGTAGGATTTTTAATGAATTAATTGATAAATTCCTCGGTAAAATAAGTATTTGGTCACCTACAAACAAGCAAGATTTCTGGCTCTCACAGACCTGTAACAACTTCTTTAAGAGGCTCCTCTGTCCTCCACTCGTTACCTGTATTAATGGCACCTGTTTGAACTCGTTATCAGTATAAAAGACACCTGTCCACATCCTCAAACAGTCACACTCCAAACTCCACTATGGCCAAGACCAAAGAGCTGTCAAAGGACACCAGAAACAAAATTGTAGACCTGCACCAGGCTGGGAAGACGGAATCTGCAATAGGTAAGCAGCTTGGTGTGAAGAAATCAACTATGGGAGCAATCATTAGAAAGTGGAAGACATACAGTGGTGCTTGAAAGTTTGTGAACCCTTTAGAATTGTCTATGTTTCTGCATAAATATGACCTAAAACATCATCAGATTTTTCACACAAGTCCTAAAAGTAGATAAAGAGAACCCAGTTAAACAAATGAGACAAAAATATTATACTTGGCCATTTATTTATTGAGGAAAATGATCCAATATTACATATCTGTGAGTGGCAAAAGTATGTGAACCTTTGCTTTCAGTATCTGGTGTGACCCCCTTGTGCAGCAATAACTGCAACTAATCGTTTCCGGTAACTGTTGATCAGTCCTGCACACCGGCTTGGAGGAATTTTAGCCCATTCCTCCGTACAGAACAGCTTCAACTCTGGGATGTTGGTGGGTTTCCTCACATGAACTGCTCGCTTCAGGTCCTTCCACAACATTTCCATTGGATTAAGGTCAGGACATTGACTTGGCCATTCCAAAACATTAACTGTATTCTTCTTTAACCATTCTTTGATAGAATGACTTGTGTGCTTAGGGTCATTGTCTTGTTGCATGACCCACTTTCTCCTGAGAATCAGTTCATGGACAGATGTCCTGACATTTTCCTTTAGAATTCGCTGGTATAATTCAGAATTCATTGTTCCATCAATCATGGCAATCCATCCTGGCCCAGATGCAGCAAAACAGGCCCAAACCATGATACTACCACCACCATGTTTCACAGATGGGATAAGGTTCTTATGCTGGAATGCAGTGTTTTCCTTTCTCCAAACATAACGCTTCTCATTTAAACCAAAAGGTTCTATTTTGGTCTCATCCACCCACAAAACATTTTTCCAATAGCCTTCTGGCTTGTCCACATGATCTTTAGCAAACTGCAGACGAGCAGCAATGTTCTTTTTGGAGAGCAGTGGCTTTCTCCTTGCAACCCTGCCATGCACACCATTGTTGTTCAGTGTTCTCCTGATGGTGGACTCATGAACATTTAACATTAGCCAATGTGAGAGAGATCTTCAGTTGCTTAGAAGTTACCCTGGGGTCCTTTGTGACCTCGCCAACTATTACACGCCTTGCTCTTGGAGTGATCTTTGTTGGTCGACCACTCCTGGGGAGGGTAACAATGGTCTTGAATTTCCTCCATTTGTACACAATCTGTCTGACTGTGGATTGGTGGAGTCCAAACTCTTTAGAGATGGTTTTGTAACCTTTTCCAGCCTGATGAGCATCAACAACGCTTTTTCTGAGGTCCTCAGAAATCTCCTTTATTCGTGCCATGATACACTTCCACAAACATGTGTTGTGAAGATCAGACTTTGATAGATCCCTGTTCTTTAAATAAAACAGGGTGCCCACTCACACCTGATTGTCATCCCACTGATTGAAAACACCCGAGTCTAATTTCACCTTCAAATTAACTGCTAATCCTCGAGGTTCACATACTTTTGCCACTGACAGATATGTAATATTGAATCATTTTCCTCAATAAATAAATGACCAAGAATAATATTTTTGTCTCATTTGTTTAACTGGGTTCTCTTTATCTACTTTTAGGACTTGTGTGAAAAATCTGATGATGTTTTAGGTCATATTTATGCAGAAATATAGAAAATTATAAAGGGTTCACAAACTTTCAAGCACCACTGTACAAGACCACTGATAATCTCCCTTGATCTGGGGGTCCACGCAAGATCTCACCCCGTGGGGTCAAAATGATCACAAGAACGGTGAGCAAAAATCCCAGAACCACATGGGGGGACCTAGTGAATGACCTGCAGAGAGCTGGGACCAAAGTAACAAAGGCTACCATCAGTAACACACTACGCCGCCAGGGACTCAAATCCTGCAGTGCCAGACATGTCCCCCTGCTTAAGCCAGTACATGTCCAGGCCCATCTGAAGTTTGCTAGAGAGCATTTGGATGATCCAGAAGAGGATTGGGAGAATGTCATATGGTCGGATGAAACCAAAATAGAACTTTTTGGTAAAAACTCAACTTGTCATGTTTGGAGGAGAAAGAATGCTGAGTTGCATCCAAAGAACACCATACCTACTGTGAAGCATGGGGGTGGAAACATCATGCTTTGGGGCTGTTTTTCTGCAAAGGGACCAGGACGACTGATCCGTGTAAAGGAAAGAATGAATGGGGCCATGTATCGTGAGATTTTGAGTGAAAACCTCCTTCCATCAGCAAGGGCATTGAAGATGAAATGTGGCTGGGTCTTTCAGCATGACAATGATCCCAAACACACCGCCCGGGCAACGAAGGAGTGTCTTCGTAAGAAGCATTTCAAGGTCCTGGAGTGGCCTAGCCAGTCTCCAGATCTCAACCCCATAGAAAATCTTTGGAGGGAGTTGAAAGTCCGTGTTGCCCAGCGACAGCCCCAAAACATCACTGCTCTAGAGGAGATCTGCATGGAGGAATGGGCCAAAATACCAGCAACAGTGTGTGAAAACCTTGTGAAGACTTACAGAAAACGTTTGACCTCTGTCATTGCCACCAAAGGGTATATAACAAAGTATTGAGATGAACTTTTGTTATTGACCAAATACTTATTTTCCACCATAATTTGCAAATAAATTCTTTAAAAATCAGACAATGTGATTTTCTGGATTTTTTTTTCTCATTTTGTCTCTCATAGTTGAAGTGTACCTATGATGAAAATTACAGGCCTCTCTCATCTTTTTAAGTGGGAAAACTTGCACAATTGGTGACTGACTAAATACTTTTTTGCCCCACTGTACCAGAAAGAGATGTTACCTTGATGAATATCCATCCATCCATCCATCCATCCATCCATCCATTATCTGTAGCCGCTTATCCTGTACAGGGTCGCTGGCCAGCTGGAGCTTATCCCAGCTGACTATGGGTGAGAGGCAGGGTACACCTTGGACAAGTCACCAGGTCATTGCAGGGGCAATGCACATAGAGACAAACAACCATTCACACTCACATTCACACCTACGGATAATTTAAAGCCACCGATTAGCCTAACCTGCATGTCTTTGACCTGTAGGGGAAACCAGAGTACCTGGAGGAAACCCACACAGACACGGGGAGAACATGCAAACGCCACACAGAAAGGCCCTCGCCGGCCACTGGGCTTGAACCCAGGACCTTCTTGTTGTGAGGCAACAGTGCTAACCACTACACCACTGTGCCGCCCCCTTTGATGAACATGTCTCTCTAAAATCCCAAGATATCAATGGTACCTTCACACACATGCAGCTCACCCATGCCGTGGACACTGATGCCCCCCATACCATCACAGATGCTGGTTTTTGTACCTTTCTCTGACAACAAACTGGAAGGTGGTGTTCACCTTTGGCATGGAGAACTCGACGTCTGTTTTTCCCAAAGACAAGCTGAAATGTAGACTCATCTGACCACAGCACATGTTTCCACTGTCTTTTGGTCCATCTGAAATGAGTTCAGACCCAAAGAATTGGCATCGTTTCTGCATAGAATTGATGAATGGCTTCCTCCTTGCGTAATACAGTTTCAGGTTGCATTTCTGGATGCTGCAGCAGACTGTGTTATGTGACAACGGTTTCTCGAAGTACTCCTGAGCCCATGTGGCTATATTTGTCACATTAGCATGACGGTTTCTCAGGCAGTGCCACCTGAGGGCTCAAAGGTCACGCACATTCAACAGTGGTTTCTGACCTTGGCCTTTACACACCGAGATGTCCTTGAATTCCCTGAATATTTTCACAATATCATGTTCTGTAGATTTTGAAAGACCTAAAATCTCTGCAGTCTTGCATTGAGAAATGTTCTTTTTGAATTGACTAACAATTCTCTTATGAATTTTGACACAAAGGAGTGACCCATGCCCCATCCTTACTTGCAAAGACCGAGCCTTTGGTGCTGCTCTTTTTTATACACAATCATGATACCAATTAACCTGCTTATTGTGGAGTCTTCCAAAATGGTGTTACTTGAATATCCTATAAACTTCTCAGTCTTATTTTGCTTCTGTCCCAACATTTTTTTTTTGAGTGTGCTGCAGGCATCAAATTCTCATTCCCTTTATATTTACAAAATAGAATTAAGTTGGTCAGTAAAACTATTGAAAATCTTTTCTTTGTACTTTTGTCAATTGAATAAAGGTTCACATGAATTAACAATTCACAGATTTTTGTTTTTATTACATTTTGGAAAATATCCCAACTTTTCTGGAAACTTCTCTGGGTTTGTAATTTTGAGTGGAGGGTCCTCACGAAGATAATAAGCAGTGTGTGTGTGTGTGTGCGCGTGTAGGGTACAGCGTTGGTGTTTGCCCCTACGAGAGGAGAAACACTGACAGAATTCTGCCGACTAGCAGAAAGAGCAGGACTCCTTGTGTGCCGCTATGACAACTACGACTCAATCATATGGGACCTGCATATAAAGGTATGTGTTTATCAATGGCAATTTTAAATGTGTGTGTGTGTGGTTTGTTCTGTGACATGTCAGTGTAATAAATATAATTTAATACTTTATTTAACTTTCACTAGTGTGTGGAGTGCTGGAGGTGCAGGTTGTGTGTCCACAGTGTGTGTATGAGTGCTTCTCCATCCTCTAGTGATTAAAAACCACAATCTAAATAAAAAAAGAATGACTCAAAGGAGCCAAAATCAGTATGTGGAAACTAAGTGAGCAATGAAGAAGCAAGCTGTAGTCACTGCCTTGTCATCATGCCCGTCTATCGGCCCAAGGACAGGGCTGGCAGCAGTAACTGTGGAGTCCAGCTGGTTAACAGCTGGTTAATGGCACTGGCTGCCATTTTTGGCTGCAGAGGAAGCTGTGAGGACCCATTAGGCCCCGTAGGCCTGATGCGCAGACCTGCCCATGCCTGAGGAAAATGGCCCTGGCCCTAAGTGATTTGGGCTTTATTTCCGCAGCCTTTTGAGTGGCCACTCCACCACCAGTCGTGGGTGGCCAGAAGTAGGTGACTAAAAAGAAAAACAACAACAACCTCAGACACTGAGAGAGTAAATGTAGAGCTGTCGGTGATGAGAGAGGGAGGGAGAAATGCAAAACTGAGTGATGGCTTAAGGGAAAGAGAGAGTTAGAAAGGGAGGGGAGGCCTTGCTCATTGCACATTACAAGGGAAGCGATAGTATGACGACTAAATAGTCCCTGTATTATTCTGAAACAAATGTGTCATTCCCATCATGCTCTGTCAGCTAAGCTGGAAAGGAACAGCATGATGAAAGCTTCATTTTAGGCTACTTCATTCTCACTGCCTGCGTGTAATTATATTTACACAATAGCAGAAACGCCAGGAATATTTTATTACACACACATCTTCCCATAACGCTTACTCTTCTCGGTAGCATTACGGGAAGATGTGTGTGTAATAAAATGGTAATAAAAGAGGATGCTTTACAAACTGAGCAGGGATGTTTGGAAGCTTTTGATAATTCACAAACTGCCTGAAATGGTGGTTTATTTATCAGTATTTGATGCATGGATGTAGTATTCACTCTGGGATGCACCTAAACCTACACATGCTGCCCTGGTGTTTCTGAAGACATGGTGAACAGGGAACAGACCACCTACGGTGCGGATAATGATAACGGTGAGACGAGTCAAGTGTTCTACTACTGCTACCTGTGCGTGTGTGCGTGTACTCTTTGGGTTTGCCAGCAGGATGTGCAGCTGTTTATGTGATAGCAGGGGAAGCTGAAGTGGCTTCATCATATCAAAAGGTGATTAAGTCCCATTTCTTATCTTCTGATGAGCATCCAGTCTTACGAGCATCCTGCGTGTAGTGAAAAAGACGCTATATCAAGACTATATATCACACAAAGATCTTTCAGCTTTGACATAAGTAGTAATAAGGCAATATACAGTATTTAAATGCATGTTTATGTTATCTGTGTTCTGAGCCTCTCTTACACCATTCACTCCTCAGCTGCAGTCTCTGATGTCCTGCAGATTGAGGCGTTTCCTTTGACTCTCAAAATCTTACTCTCTTCCTTAACCAGCACAGTGTTGCAAGATATGCAGAGGGGTGTAGAGGAGTGTGGACGGGTGTGTGTGTGTGTGTGTGTGTGGCTGCGGCGAGGGGGCTGCATGTTATCCTCTTATCCCCACTGTTCTGGAATAGAGCTGCAGCAGCTGGAGGACTGCAAGCCGCCTGATAATGCCGCTATTTTCCGCCCGCCCGTCTTAATCTTGTTACTCAGTTGGTGGTGAAGAGAGAGTCATGAATTTTAATTCTGACAATCCCCTCCCTCTATAAACACACACATAAATCACACATGCAAACGCATCACACATACGAGTGTGCCTTAATGCACACTTTCCCTCTTCCAGCTGTCTGTCTACCCGTCCTCCCTCATGTCCTCTCTCGATCCTGCCGTCCATCCGTTTCTGAGGGCTGCAGTTTAAGCATGCTGATGTTCAGTGTGTCCTTCATTGTCTCAGGAGCTGCTTAGCAGCTGAAGGGAAAAAAAAAAACGGAGAAGGAAGGGGGGAAAGCAGCAGTAAAATAAATGCCTTGCATTTTGGCGGCAGTACAATTTAAAACGTACGAGCCGATTTATCCAGCCACCCATGAAGCTGGTTAGCAGCCTGTGATCAGGAGGAACAGCTTTGCTTGTTAAACTTTTCACCTTTGCAAGCTTGTCAGCTCTCTCTCTCTCTTTCTCTCTCTCTCTCCCCCTCCATAAGCTTCCTTCTTATATCGCTCTCTCACACTTTATCTCTTTTTCTTCAAAACCCTTTCACTCCTTCTCTCTCTCTCTCTCTCTCGTCCTCTCTTGGCTGTGAGATTTGAATGTAGAGCATCTTGGTCCCTGCAGTGGGTTTAGCGTTGGCCGACTGGCCGTCCTGATTACCGAGGGGTCACGGGTTCAACCCCCGGCTGCTGCGTAGAGGAGGTGAAGAGAGCGATAACACACATGAAGTCCAAAAGGGGGAGTCTTTTGACTGCCCTCCTCCAGCCACAGAGCGAAGAAGCCATGGTAGAGTTTATACACTGTGAATTTATGAACTGCAGCTTGTGGCCTGTTTCTCTGGCTGAGTGGAATATATTCTCACTGTTCTCACCAATGAAATGGCCAATATGGTTTCACACTTGATCATTTGTAACTGCTTATATGTGTCATGAAGAAAAAAAATATATAAAAATACAAAAGTTCAGGCTGATGTTAGCCTTTTATGTAAGGCTTCATTTTTATGAAATCAAATTCTAGTTAGTATAACTTTGAGATAATGTTCTTGTGTTCAGTTATTGATTTTTGTTAGACTTCAGTAATAATAGGAATTATTATCCATATCCATTCATTGGATATGAGCAATTGCACGCTCCGATTGGCTACTCTACTACTAGGCTATCAGCTCATATACCGTGAGTAAAGAAAAACAAAATGGCAGAGCGTTTTACTTAACCAACTGAGGATGAAACAAAAATTCTACTTGAAAACAACCACCCCCCCCCCCCCCCCCAAAAAAAAAAATATGGAATGAAAGTATTTCATGGTAAGAACATATCTTTTTTATTATTATTATTTTTCAAGAATTATTATTGCATTTTTCACAAATTGCTACTGCCATTTACATTCTAAGCAGAAATGATTTTGTCAGACGTTTTGTATAAAGTTTTTATTTATCGAATTTTCTAAAAATGAAAATGCTCCGTTTCTCAAAATCCAGTGAAATGTAGATAGAATAAAACAGTTATTCCACTCAATCTTGTCGTACATGGCTATCAGCTCATGTACGACTCGGTTTTGTGGAATAACAGTTAAATGTTTCTTTTTGAAAAGGAAGATCCTGAAATGAAAAATTTCAAATTGGTGTTTTATTCTGAACAATTGTAAGGGCAAAAAACTTTCACATAACTTTAGTTCTGTCAAACTGTAAATGTGGCAAATTCATATTAGGAAAAACTATCCATGTGAAATCTTATAACCATGATCCCCAAGCTTTTGGTGCGTTAAATCAAATTGATGATTTCACATTATTTATAAAACACTGATAAATCTTATTTGCACACTTTATATAGACTCCAACTTTAGTTTTCTTCATGAAATACATTAAAAGAACTAATGAAAATAAATGCTGCTTTAATTTCATTGTCTAGTTGTGTAGTTATCATACAGCTTAGACTATCTTCAGTTTATTATTATTACATGATCCAGAGATGCATTTGCAAGCGCTTGAATACAGTGAGATGACATTTAGTTGCACTTGATATCTTCTCTCTATTTTTACTGTATGTTTGGGCCTCGCCTGTAACACCCAGCCTTGTATAAGGAGCATGTGCCTGTCAGGTTTGCTTTCTGCGTGGAGGGTTGTGATTTTCATAACCGGATTGCACAGTACTCGCCGAGCCCACATGGCAGATTGTGTTTGTGCTGCAGGCAAGCCGATTGGCTGGGACAGGGCATGGCTCGGCTGGCAGAGAGGAGTAGGCTGGCGGGAATTGTGTGTGCTGTGGGACTGTTAAAGGAAAGTGGCCCCTGAGGGCCTGTAGCCTGCGATGGATGATGTCTCTCATGCAGACACCTCAGCTGTGAGTCATTGTAGAGCAGTTGTGAAGTGTGGTACTCGGTGTCTGTCCCGGAGTGCTCGCTGTGTTGATATGAGCCATGTGTAAGAACAGCAAAGAAACAAGGGACGACCGGGTGGAGAAAAGTTAGTACTTGCTTTTGTATATTAATGTTAAAGGAGAAATAATAGAAACAGGCTTTATAAAAAAAATACATTTTGAAGCGAATTACCAAAAGCCTCCCAAATTAAATAAAATAAAAACTAGCTGAGCAGTACAAAGAGCTGAATTTAATAGGACACAGAGTTAGAAACCACCTTCAGGAGCTGAGACCATTGAGTGAATGAAAAAACTAAGTATAATCAATCAGCTTGACTAATGACATACATGTCAACCTTTAATTACCCATGCCCTTACAAAATCTGTACTTTTCCCTTATATACACCCATGAGCCCTTATACACGAGAAAAAATTCCAATATATAATCCAAAGCACAGGCGGCACGGTGGTATAGTGGTTAGCGCTGTCGCCTCACAGCAAGAAGGTCCGGGTTCGAGCCCCGTGGCCGGCGAGGGCCTTTCTGTGTGGAGTTTGCATGTTCTCCCCGTGTCCGCGTGGGTTTCCTCCGGGTGCTCCGGTTTCCCCCACAGTCCAAAGACATGCAGGTTAGGTTAACTGGCAACTCTAAATTGACTGTAGGTGTGAATGTGAGTGTGAATGATTGTCTGTGTCTATGTGTCAGCCCTGTGATGACCTGGCGACTTGTCCAGGGTGTACCCCGCCTTTCGCCCGTAGTCAGCTGGGATAGGCTCCAGCTTGCCTGCGACCCTGTAGAACAGGATAAAGCGGCTACAGATAATGAGATGAGATGAGAATCCAAAGCACCGATTGTTTTATTCCACATTATACACTCCTATTGTAATAGGCGTATTTATCACACTGCATCAAGTTAAAGGGATCAAATAAGCATGTAGCGAAATAAAAATAAATTCTAGATCCCAGAGAAAACAACTAAATTAAAAAGGACTATATGTCCAGTCAAGTAAACAATTATCTACGAAAAAGAATGACTGAACTATAAACTTAGTTATTTAATATGCATTGTATCAGTAATACCAGAATTATTGATGTAAATTTTGCAAATAAAATGTATTAATATTAAATAGTTCATAAAAATTATGCAAAGTTCTATTTGACAAGTGTTGACATCACCTACAATATTACATTCCACCAAAGAAAATTACTTGAAATATAACAGCAGTACTAAGTAGGTATGTTAATTAAAATAGTAGGTTACATGTGATAAATTATATATAAATCATGTCAAACAGTAAATGAAGGTCAGTAAAAGTTCCATTTGAGAAAAAAAGTCTTGACACCACAAGCAGTGTTAGAGCCAACTAACGATGACTGAACCACATCAAGTATATTATGTAAACAAGGATAAATGAAAATATTAATAAATTATGAAGTTAAACTGAAAATCTTCCCAGTAATTTATAACAAGAATTTAAATCTTATTCCTTTTTGGAGTGTTCTTTGTTGTACAAAGGCGTTGCAGATTTGGCACTAGCTGTAATATCACTGCTTGGGTAGCAGTTGTAGCTCCTCATCACAGTTCATTTTAATTTGCAGATATGCAGTTAATGTGTCTGCAGCCAGATTTTTTCTGTACTCAGGATGAATTTTCCTAACCAATGAAAAAGCCCTCTCACGATCTGCATTGCTCTGTGGGAGGCACAGCAAAGCAGTAAAAAGTTGTTTCAGCATTGGAAACCTGGCAACACCCAGAGCAGTTTTTACATCAAAGACCTTTCCCCAATATACACCTATTATTTTCCTGGTCAATAAAAGAAAATCAGAGCACGGCAAATATTTAGATGGTGTTAAATTGCTTCCATCCCCGACTACACATTTTAGGTGGGGTTTACATTAGACCGTATCAGCGGATCATCAGATTAACGTTTTTAAAACGATTCGCGTGCACACAGCAACGCCAATACACGGATATGCTCGGCTCCGCAGGCATCCTGCGGTCCAAATCACTCCGCCCTGAACAGCGAGTGCCCTCTGGAGGGTGCGCACTCCGGCCCTGCGCAGCTCACAGAGCGCGCGAGTGAAGTGCACGAGCAGTGATTCGGGACTGAGCCGCTGTGTGTGTGATCTCAGTGCATGTCGGGCATGCACGTCACTTACCACTTGCAAGTGGAAGGATGGCAAGCCTAAAGACAATCATAACTACACAATGGGCAGTATTTGCATCAGTATTTGCAGTATTTTCATACTTTTATACTCTTTAATGAAAGGTGATACAAGGCGGAAGTCCACGCCATTTTTCAGCAGTCGCGTCACATGACCAACGCCAGCGAATCAGGAAGGTGGATGTCACAGTGACGTTGTCCAATGACGACGCCAGCTAGAGCTCAGCACAGCGTATCCGCGTATTCTCAATGTTTACACAGCACCGGACCAGACACGATCTGGATTGAATACGTGGACCCTGGCGGATTCCCGTTTCCCGGCGTTTCCAGGCGTTTTAATGTAAACGGACAGTGCATCCGCAAAGAAAACGAGGCAGATACGGTCTAATGTAAACTTGGCCTTAGAGACCGGTTACCAACGGTCGTTACCACCATTACTCTTCATTCAATACTTTTTCAGTTTACTGACGACTGATGGTAGTAACGGGTGTTGGTCATCTGTGTCTAC
Source organism: Neoarius graeffei (assembly GCF_027579695.1). NCBI lineage: Eukaryota > Metazoa > Chordata > Actinopteri > Siluriformes > Ariidae > Neoarius > Neoarius graeffei. The sequence continues at coordinate 39,613,318 of NC_083575.1, read as the reverse complement.
ATATGTCTATCAGCGATTAAAATGTTTAGGGAAGCGATACCAGAAATCGCCGGGTAACTACAGTTGCTGTTGTATAAACGGCGACTCCCAGTATCGCCTCCCTAAATTATCATCATAATGGAGGAAGCTTTCCTACATGCAAACAGTAAAAACTTTATAAACAAAACACAAATGCTTACCTGTGCAGTCTTTGAATTGTCTGCCACAGTCGTGGGGATGTTGTGTTCCACAAGAAATTGGCAGAACATAACTTCTGCAGCCATCACAGAAGTCTGGGCAGTCCGAGCCGATGGACTTAAATGACCGAGAAAACCACGTGCAACTATAAAACCACATAAATCGAAAATAGTTCCGTTTCATTGAGCATACGTGTTTGAAAAAATAAATGGTGGATGCTAAGAAAATTTTCTCGGAGTAACGGAAAAAATCTCTGATACAAAACTTAATTTTCCCGTATGAAAATCAGTGTACGCCGTATTAGCCAACAAATTGCATTTTCCCGTACAAAATACGAGGAAACCGTATAACTTGACATGTATGTAATGACAAACACTTCATAGTTATTCAGGAGAACGCAATTAGCGTGTTAACCAATAACAGCAATCTTCTTATTTCAATCCATACCAGATCAGATGAGCTTAAAGAGCAGTACATATAAATGAACGTCCAGGCTGATAAGAAACAGGCCAAATCAAACAAATCCTTAATATTTTTTGCTGCATTTTTTTTTTAAATCTTACCTTTGAAATTGCACACCATATTGATCAAATTCAACAAGGCACAGCCATTTTTTGCTTGTTAAAGGAAAACTCCGGAGTGAAATGCTTTCTCGGTCTATTTTCGCATTATTGGGAGTGCGTATGTTGAGTTGTTACCACAATCACGTCAATCAGATGTGTTTTGAGAAAATTAGTTTTTTGCAATTTCAACCGGAAAGCGCTAAGACGGCAGTGTGCGGGGCATGTCTTTTTGCCGATACAAAACGCTAGTCTTAAAACCATTGCAAAGCTCAAAACAACATGACAGTTCTGTGGAAGTGAGTAGAGGGTTCCTACAAACAAAACGAAGTGTCCCTGGCTCTGCAAGTGCACGGACAGAGTGTGTAGAAGAGTAAATACAAAGCCAGTGACCTTACCTGAATTTGCTCTTCTCCAATCGCCATCTTCATGGGACAGTCCATAAAAGTCGAGTGCAGAGCCCATCCCGCTGGAAATGCACAATTGTGGTATGTTGTGCATTTCCAGCGGGATGGGCTCGGCACTCGACTTTTACGGACTGTCCCATGAAGATGGCGTCTGGAGAAGAGTAAATTCAGGTACAGTAAGGTCACTGGCTTTGTATTTACTCTTCTACACACAATATCCGTGTACTTGCAGAGCCAGGGACACTTCGTTTTGTTTGTAGGAACCCTCTACTCACTTCCACAGAACTGTCATGTTGTTTTGAGCTTTGCAATGGTTTTAAGACTAGCGTTTTGTATCGGCAAAAAGACATGCCCCGCACACTGCCGTCTTAGCGCTTTCCAGTTGAAATCGCAAAAACTAATTTTCTCAAAACACATCTGATTGACATGATTGTGGTAGCAACTCAACGTATGCACTCCCAATAATGCGAAAATGGACCTAGAAAGCATTTCACTCCAGAGTATTCCTTTAAGTAAATTTTATCAAGACCCTGTAATAAAATTGTGACATGTCCCAGCCTGCAGGAAAATGCAGACAGACCTTGGTGAACAATGTTACACTATACTACAAAAAAAAAAATTAAGAGGTGACACACTTTTCACAAAACATTCTCAATTTTTTTTCCAGTGTTCCCACACAGCTTCTTCCCAGTCCCTGAATATGTGCAATAAGATGTGCTGTTGTTTGCTCATGATGATTTTAATCTGAGTTTTTTTTCCAGATGAAAAGAGAGGGAAAGGAAGCATATGACGAGAACATCCACTATCCTGTGCTGCTCACCCTCACCCACATACCCAGTCCACGCCTGCTGTGAACCTGGCAGACCTCTGTTGTGCCACCCCCTGGCTCTGCCACTGTGATACCCAGGGTTTACTCAACCTAGCCTTTTCTCACTCTTATACCTATAATGCTTTTAAAACACACACTATGTGTCAGAGTGTGTGGGATTCAGTTGCTGTGTGAACTCATGCCTGACCTTGTTACTGTGTAATATAAAGTGTGTAAAACAGAGGCAAGGCCACACGGTGCACAGCAGTCTTCCTGAGAACTGTGTACGGAAATAGCTCGACTGTAAGGTTTTTATATGGTGCAGTGAATATTGCTATTTTGAACAGGCACCTGATGGATGGATGGATGGATGGATGGATGGATGGATGGATGGATGGATGGGTGCTTAATGGCATGGCTTATTGCATAATAGTTGGTTTAATTATGCACTTCATGCATAGATCAGTCTAATGCTACTGTGCATAATCACTGTTTTATTCCATTCATCATTTAGCACTGGACATGGAAAGAAAAGAAAAGTTTGGCGACCTGGGAAAATCCTTCACATGGTGAAATTAAGGCATTTTTTTATACTATATATTGTTCCGAAACCTACATGCGTTCCTAAATATTTAAAAATTCCATTCCAGCTACATTGCGGATAAACCCGGAAATTCACTGTGCAAGGAAATTAGCTTAGCTAATAAGGTTTTAAACATCTTTAGACTTGTTTTTACAACAGCATTTGTGAAACTGGTTCCTTATGCGACATGATGTTTGCAAGGCGGTCTCATAAGTAAATAAAAACATTTCCATGTAATTTTTGGTGAAATATGAAGACTTTATTTGAACATGTATCTCCATAGTGCCTTTATAACACATTCATAAATGTTTCATAAAGGCTTTTGTCAATGTGTGTCACATGATATTGGCCGTATTATGCAACTTTGTCTTTACATGGGAATATAATTATGTGCTCCTATAAGGAGTAATAAAGTACTGGTAAAAATGTGTCAATTGAATGTTATGCTCAGTGCATTTGCCTTGAAATAATTATGGAGCCAACTTTTTTTTTTTTATCTGTTAAGCTCATGTACCATCCAAATGAATGATTGTAATGCACTCAAACTATAATGTTAATGAATAAATTTATATGACACTTATGAAGCAACGTGTATCTTCTACAGCTTTCATGAATGTGCTGTTAGTAAAAACAAGCTGGTAACTTGCAAGATATGAATGACGACACAGTTTCTTGATCCATTACTCAATGAAAATTGATGGTTGGTGTTCTCTCTTCCATGTAAACAGAAAGTTGTATAAAACCTCCGATATCGTCTTCTGCTCTTTGACCTAAGCCTTATATAAATTCTCCAGAAATGCTTTATAAAATATTTATGCTGTGTTTATGAATAAGTTCTAGAGGTACTATTCCGGTGCACTTTAAATAAAGTATCACCAAGTATATTTATTGCTGAGGTTGTACACAAAGTGTGTTGTATGCTGAAAAATCAAATTTTGTTCAAAAAACCCTTTATTGATTTGTCTTTTTTTTTTGACTGTTTACCAAAATTCATCCACAGCGATATCCTGTATATCTGGAGAACTGAGTATCACTTGCTTCACTGTGCCTCACTCTCGCTGCTCATCTTTAAGTATGACTTTAAATGAGAATATCATGTGCCAAACCATTCTGTTTTTCCACAGACCTCACGGAGTTACATAGCTTACAAGAAAGACCTTTATCACTGTTCTGGATTGCTTTGTGTTATGTTGGATATGGGAAACTGTGGGCAGGTGATAAATCCTGCTGGAAAAGGAAATCGGCATCTCCATAAAGCCTGACATTAGCCCAAGTGTAAATGAAGAAATGCAGTATGAATTACAGGCTCTTCCATGATATGGTCTTGAGAAGACAGCATTTCAAATCAGGTATTCCAGGGAAAGTATCTGTGTTGAGTAAGGACTTTAAAAAAAAAAAAAAAAGAGTGGTAGTGTGTGTGTGTGTGGGGGGGGGGGTTGTTTGTTGTGGAGTTTTTCCAGTGATCCGATTAATAAACATTTTGACTGTCATATTATTACCTTGAATATAAATTGTATACAGGCTGTACATGATGCTGTCAATTAAGGAATAAAGCATTTCAGGATAAAAAGTATTCTCTTAAAGTATTTCATGTTCAGAATATTTGTATTGTAGGCTTTTGCCGTCTTGAAAAACTGAGCTGAGAACTCATTCACTTGATGTCAGAGCTGCAACTTTTCCAGTAATTTGGTCATCTTGTTTTTCTGGGCTTCGTGTTTCTGCACTGTGACTGCTGAGTCTAAAGTGATTGTTCTACACTAATGGAGCAGGTGGTTGTAATTACTGTGATTAAATCTTTATTTGAAACAGTTTTGTTTCTAGTGCTGTTTTTTTTTCTATGAATGTTAGCTTTGCCACTAATTTATTTGGCATGACATGCACACTGTCTGCACTTTTTATTTTGAATCCTGAATGCAAAATGATAGTGTTTTTAACCAACAATGCTGTAATTGCTATGATTATTCTCCCCTGTGATATCAACATATTTTAAGGTTTCATACCAACATTAATTATTAGCTGATGATTAACTGAGATGTGCTCTTTTATGTTTATTTAATACTAGTGCCTCTCAGATAATTAGAATATTGTGGAAAAGTGATTTTTGTAATTTAATTCAGAAAGGTAAGCTTTCATATATTCTAAGTGCATTACATGTAAAGTGAAATATTTCAAGGCTTTTTTTTGTTTTGTTTTAGTTTTGATTGTCTTATAGCTCATAAAAATCAGAAATCCAGTATCTCAAATGATTAAAATATGTCCTAAGATCAATCAAAAAAAGATTTACAATACAGAAATGTCCAACTTCTGAAAAGTACGTTCATTTATACACTCAATATTTGGTTGGGGATCCTTTACCACAAATTACTGCATCACTGCGGTGTGGCATGGAGGTGGTCAGCCTGTGGCACTGCTGAGGTGTTACTGAAGCCCAGGTTGTTTTGATGGCGGCCTTCAGCTCGACTGTATTTTTGGTTCAGGTCAGGCAAGTTGGCTGGCCAATCAAGCACAGTAATATCATGGTCAGCAAATCATTTGGTAGTAGTTTTGGCACTGTGGGTAGATGCTCAGTCCTGCTGGAAAAGGAAATTGACATCTCCATAAAGCCTGTCAGCAGATGGAAGCAAGAAGTGCTCTAAAATCTCCTGGTATCAAATCATCACAGACTGCAGAAACTTCACACTGGACTTCAAATACCTTGGATTCTGTGCCTCTTCACTCTTCCTCCAGACTCTAGGACCTTGATTTCCAAATGAAATGCAAATTTTACTTTCATCTGAAAAGAGGACTTTGGACCACTGAGCAACAGTCCAGTTCTTTCTTTCCTTAGTCCAGGGAAGAGGCTTCTGATGTTGTCTCTGGTTCAGGAGTGGCTTGATATTAGGAATGTGACAGTTGTAGCCCCTTTCCTGAAGACGTCTGTGCGTGGTGGCTCTTGATGCATTGACACCAGCCTCAGTCCACTCCTTGTGAAACTCTCCCAAATTCTTGAATCGACTTTACTTGACAATCCTCTCAAGGCTGCAGTCATCCCTGTTGTTTGTGCACCTTTTCCAGCCAGCCTTTTCAGCGATGACCTTCTGGGGCTTATCCTCCTTGGGAAGGGTGTCGATGATTGATTGTCTTCTGGACAACTGTCAAGTCTACAGTCTTCCCCATGATTGTGGTTGCATGTACTGAACTAGACTGAGAGATACACGGTATTTACGCTGTTATATATTTACATTATATATTTATACTGTTATGAAATACTCATATTTTTTTTTGGGGGGGGGGGTTTGCACTGTAGGCTATAATTATCAGAATTAAAATAAAAAATGCTTGAAGCATTTTAGTTTACATGCAATGAGTCTAGAATATATTACATTTTCATTTTCTTACACACACACACACAGAGTGAGGAGGATGGTAGGAGAGGCAAACATCCATCAAGCAATCACACAACCAAATGAGGGACAAGTGTGTTGCTAATACAAAAGTAGACACCAACTGGAATTGTTACAAACTTGCCTGGAAGAGGATCCAAGTTTATTTTGCCTCCACGTACAGTGAACAGGATGGTAAGAGAGGCAAAAAAAAAAAAAGTCTTGGGGTTTCCAAGTCTCCAAAGCCACCATCAGATGCCACCTCCATGCCAACAGATTATTTAGAAGGTATACCAGAAAAAAGCCTTTTCTGTTAGTTAACTATAAATGTAAGAGCCTGAAGTTTGCAAAATGCCACTGCAACTTTGACTGGAACCATGTTTTATGAAACAAAATTTGAGCTTTTTCTCAATAAAGACTCAAAGTGGGTTTGGTGTAAAAAGAAGGATGGCTATAATGAAAAGAACCTGATCCCAACTGTAAAATATGGTGGAGGTTCTGTGATGTTTTGGGGCTGTTTTTCCTCCAAAGGCCCTGGTAACCTTGTTAGGGTACATGGCATCATGGACTCCCTGAAATACCAGGACATTTTAAAATCAAGATCTGGCTCCCTCTGCCAGGAAATTGAATCATTGTTGGATCTTCCAGCAGGACAATGATCCAAAGCATATGTCTAAATCAACACAAAAATGGTTATCTGACCACAAAATCAAGCTTCTGCCCTGGCCATCTCAGTCCCCTGACCTGAACCCTATTGAAAATCTGTGGGCTGAGCTGAAGAGGAGAAGCACAAGAGAGGGCCGAGGACCCTGGATGATGTGGAGAGATTGTGTAAATAAGAATGGTCTCAGATGCCCTGCTCTGTACCTCCAACATGTTATAGGAGACTCAGTGCTGTTTTACTGGCAAAAGGAGGTTCAAATTCAGATTTATTTGTCACATACACAATCGTACAGAGTACAACATGCAGTGAAATGCTTATTGCAATGCTCTGTAATTTGCGAAAATAGTTTGTTTGGTGGGGGGAGAGTGTAAGGTCCTCTAAAATAACAAATTATTTACTAAAATAGTTGGTTATTTTAGAGGACCTTACACTCTCCCCCCACCAAACAAACAGCATGCCCCCATGCTGGGTCACATATGTTATAAGGCAAACAGGAAAAATAGGTAAGAAAACAAATAAGCAAAACAAAGACCCAAAACAAACATGGCCTATTGCTTAAAAATGGGTGTAAAGGCAGGTGAAGTGCATGGCATAAGGAATGGCCGGTGTGTGGATGTACTGCAAAGAGCCTGCAGACTACACCACCAGGCATGAGAAACATTATATCATGCAGGGAATGGCTCGGCAAGTGCCAAGTGTGATGCTACAACGTTCCTGCTCTGCACTCCTAGCTTGCTGTAAGTCAAGCGCTCAGTAGGCTTCCTATCCCTACGGTATGTGACCTACATACTAAGGGAGGAACTGAGTCTGTGGAAGCTGCAGGGTAAACTACAGAGTGAACATCAGGACAGCTAACATCCTGGTCTGCGGCTACTAAATCCTTCACTACCTCAGGTGGAGAGGTAAGGAGTGCAGTGTTGAGTGGAGTTATCACATCATCTCTAGGTGTGGGCACTAACCTAGGGCTTCTAACTGTGGTGGAGACACACGGTGCAGTAGAATCTGATACAGGCTGGGCATTATGCATGCCAGCAGTAAGAGGAGCATGTTGCACTGCATCCTCAGCATAACAGCCATACTCAGAATCAGAAGTGCTAAACTGTGCATGTACCACAGGAGGCAACACCTCAGAGACACCAGTCCTACAATTTTCCTTAGCCCTTCTGTGCTTCACAGCCCTTGGGCCCAGGGCTGGAGTGGTGGCGACCACTGGACCTAGTCTTACCTCCTGTCCTAAAGGCAAGATATAGTTACGATGCATCACCTTGACCCACGGGCGCAGATAGAGGGGGGGACGGGGGGGATTCGTCCCACCCAGATTTAAATTCACCTCGTTCGGTCCCCCCCACTTATAGGGAGGAAAAAACGTCTATGCTGTCTTTCTTTGCATAAGGCAAACCTCACGGAAAAATCAAAAGACTAATTACCATTCGGTTTATTGAGGTGCACAGCAGTACATACATAGTTGCAACTGCGCAGACTGCACAGGTTGCGAGCTCGAGCTTGGTTGCTATGGTTACCCACAAGTTTAACAGGCATATCGGGGACAGCTCCTCCTAGTTCAGGACCCCAACACGGCATGATGAAGGGTGCCAAAAGGCAGAAAACGATTGCATCGTTTTTTTTTTTCAAAAAAAAAAAACGACTGTAAGTAAACTGTGCCTTACTTTATCATATCACCTTGCAATTTTTTGATAGTCTGTTCAAAGTAATGTCGTAGTGAAAGTAAAATCGTACGGAGTAGAGATGCCTTTCTGGTAGCCTCCTTCTTTCGGTGGTAGCCTGTAGATACAGTGCTCAGAAGGCAGTTTTAATGTTTAATCTGGCGTTCCCTGTCATAATTTCAGCAAGCATATTGTTTCATAAGGAAACTTTGCGAAGAGTTGTTGACTGACTGCCGCTCATGCAACACACAGGCATAGTTAGAAAGTCAGGATGCACTGGTTTACACTTTACACACACACATGTAGCCCAGCCTCTCGCTATGTTTAACAGTTGGAACTTAGCGGTTTTAAAACTAGTTTTCCTAGGAACTAGTTGTACGAAGAACTAGTGTTCCTTGCACAACACATGTTGGGGGTGGGGTTGGGGTTGGTTTGCTGGCAGCTTTGTCCCCCCCCCAGTTCAAAAAACGTATCTGCGCCCCTGCCTTGACCAGTCCATTACCATCAACAGGCTTTAAGCGGTACACAGGAAGACCGGAAAGCTAACTGTCCACTACATAAAGACAAGAGCTCCATCTATCTGCCAACTTCTGCTTCCCTTTCAGACCCAAGTTTCGAATCAAAACCCGATCCCCAGAACTCAGGCCATGATACCGAACCTTCTGGTCGTAATGCTCCTTATTGCTCTGATTCATTTTATCAGCAGAGGCTTGCGCTAAACGATAAGCAGACTGTAGCTCCTGTTTCATCTTTTCCACATATTTCAAATGTGAGGAGAATGAAGAGTTATCTGCTGGCACACCAAAGCAAACATCCACAGGGAGTCGAGCCTCCCGACCAAACATCACAAAGTAGGGCGAGTACCCTGTTGCCTCATTAGGAGTGCAATTGTATGCGTGCACTAAATGCGAAATATGCTGGCTCCATGTTGACTTTTGATGAGACTCAAGGGTGCCCAACATGTCCAACAGAGTCCTGTTGAACCTCTCAGGCTGTGGGTCACCCTGTGGGTGGTAAGGAGAGGTCCTTGACTTTTTAACACCCAACATGGTCAACATCTCAGTTACCAAGCGACTTTCAAAATCCCTACCCTGGTCAGAGTGAATGCGGGTGGGCAAGCTGTAATGAATGAAGTACTTTTCCCACAGAGTCTTCGCCACAGTAGCAGCTGCCTGGTCCTTAGTAGGAAAGGCTTGTGCATAACGCGTGAAATGGTCAGTGACGACCAACACATTGCAAACATTTTGAGAGTCAGGCTCAATCGAAAGAAAATCTATGCACACCAAATCCATGGGTCCAGAACTCTGTATGTGAGAAAGAGGAGCAGACCTCTGAGGCAACGTTTTCCACTTGATGCAGTGCTCACATGGCTTACAGTATTTCTCTGCATCAAGCTTCATATGAGGCCAGTGGCCAATATCGTCGTGCAGCAGCTTAAAAACCAGACCATGGAATTGCTTAGGGAGCACCAGTTGTCTCACACACTGACCACCCTGCTTAACAGTCCTGTATAGCAGTCCCTTGTCAATAGACAGCTTTGCCCACTCCTTTTTCAGGATCTTAAAGTCAGGATGCCGCATCAGGATACTACTAGCAGGCTTCTTCAGACTTATAGCTTGCCAGACATCTCCTATAACAGGGTCGCTTTTCTGAGCTTCTTGAAGCTCACTAGAACTAAAAGTAGGCAACTGATCAGGTGCTACAGCAGCAACATGACAGAATGCTGTTGGAACAGCTGACTCATGGCTGCAAATCTGATCAGCAACCTGGGGGAATGAAGAACAACCAGCTCTCTGTGTGGCCACCACCTGACAAATAGCTCGCACTCCAGGGGCGGGAATCTCTCGCCACTCATTGTCAGGGGACAGACTGACGTGAGGGCATTGCGACAGTGCATCAGCATCCATGTTCCTCTGCCCAGGCCTGTACTTCAAGCTGAAGTCGTAAGTGGACAATGCCGACAACCAGCAATGACCAGTGGCATCCAATTTGGCAGACTTGGTTATATAAGTCAGGGGGTTGTTGTCCGTCCTGACTTCAAAACTGGCTCCATAAAGGTAGTCATGCAGCCGATCCACAATAGCCCACTAAAAACTCCAGTTTATGAGCTGGGTAATTCCTCTCTGAAGGGGAAAGACTACGACTGATGAACACCACAGGACGCAATCCTTCAACATACTCTTGATAAAGGACACCACCTAGACCATCCAGGCTTGCATCCACATGCAAAACATACGGCTTTTGTGGGTCTGCAAAAGCTAGCACTGGAGCCTGAGTTAACCTTGACTTCAGCTCCTGAAAAGCAGAATCGCACTGGTCGCTCCATCTAGGGCCAAAAGGTTCAGAGGGCCAAAAAGAAGGTTTCGAGTCAGCAGCCTGTGAACTCGAGCTCTTCTTCTGAGGCAGACAGCCCTGCAGCAACTCGTTCAGCGGTCGGCATAATGTGGAAAAACCCTTCACAAAACGACGGTAATATCCACAAAAACCCAAAAATGACCATAGCTCATTGACAGTCTGTGGTCGAGGTCATGAAACAACAGCCTCTATTTTGGAGGGGTCAGTGTTCTATGCCATTCTGTGAAACTATGTGCCCCACATAGTTCACAGACGTCCTGCCAAACTGACACTTATCCAACGAAAGTTTGAGACCTTCATCTCGCAACCTGTCCAGAACCTTTAAGAGTCTCTCCTCATGCTCTTCCAAGGTGCTACCAAAAACAATCAGGTCATCTAAGTACACCAGAACCTCCAGAAAATTCATGTCTCCGACTGTCCGCTCCATGACTCTCTGGAACGTGGCAGGGGCACCACAGATTCCCTGAGGCATATGCTCAAACTGATAGAAACCTAAAGGACAGATGAACGCTGTCTTTTCTTTATCAGCCTCACTCATGGGAATCTGGTAGTAGCCACTTCTCAAGTCCAACACCGAGAACCACTTACTACCAGAGAGACAATGGAGGGCGTCTTCGATCCTGGGAACCGTGTACTGGTCAGGGATGGTCTGCTGGTTAAGCTTTCTATAATCAATGCACATCCTGACTTTACCTGACTTCTTGCGAACTACAACAATGGGCGAAGCATACGGACTCCGAGATGATGCCATGATTCTGGAGTTCCAGCAAATGCTGATGCACATCCTCTAGATCAGCAGGAGTTAAACGTCAAGATCACTTCCGAAAAGGCCGCAAGTCATTTAACCTGATTTGATGCTGAGTGCTTTTTGAGCAGCCTACATCCCACTTGCTACAAGAGAACACTTCCTTCCTCTGCAACATCATCTCGCAGAGGCGACATTTTGCCTCCTTTGGCATAGAAGAAGTGCCAGAATCAAAAGGAGCAGAAGTAAGCTCACCAGCAGCTATGGGACTGCAAGTGGACGGAAACTGTGGCACCATCTCTACAGGGAATATGTGAGCGAGGGGACTACCTCTCTTCACAAGAACATCCCTGAAAGAAACATTCCTCACATTTACCATAATACGATGGCAGGACACAGCAGAGACTGGATGGACTTCAGGCCAAACCTCAAGCTCAGGGACAGACGCATCATCAGCACTAAAAGGCTGGTCTACAAGGACTAAAGAGTCATTGAGTTCACCAGGAAACTTGGGCAGTCCTGAAAGCTGCAGCTCCTGCCCAGGCTTTAAAACAACAGGCTTAGGTTTTGTGAACCACACAGTACCGTGTTTATCCACATCCTCCGGTGATACACCTGTGTGCTTAATGGACTCAAAAACCTCTTTAATCACAGGGTGTATTGTCAGCGTGTTAAGAAACCCGTCACCTGCCTGTTCACGACAAGAGTGTAACAACTTCTTCACTAAGTGAGTGTTTGTGCCAACCAAAATGGCTATACCCTCTTTTGTCTGAGGGTCAGGACACACAAGAGCTAAAGTGCCCCTCACCTGAGGCACACCAGTGACCGCTTCAGTGAACTCGAGCCTAAGAGGCAAATATCCATCATATGGGTATTTGTGAGAGCTCAAACCCCGTATTTCCAGATTTTCCACTGGCTGCAGTGGCAAAATGCTTCAAATATGCATTATAAAAGCTATGATACAAGTTGGTGACCTGAGAACCACCATCAAGCAGAGCTTTAGCATAGCTTCTATCTGCACAGGCACCTCAGCCGAGGGCCCCACTAACCCAGACAGCAGTTGTGATTGGCTGACTTTGATTGGAGGTGAACAATGAGCAGAACGTGTTTTATGTGATGGAGCTCTGTGCCGTTCCTTCACTGAGCTCCGGAGAAGTTTCCCTGCTGCGTGACCCTCTTAAGCAGCTTCTGATTCACTACCCTCAAGTTCTCAGGACGTGTGCACTCTCACTTGGTGTGGCCGTCTTCTCCACACTTGTAGCAGAAAATGGCAGGAACAGGAGAGGATGCCGTAGACTTCGGCAGGTTTGAAGAAACAGCCCTTGTGGGAACAGCTGGGGCAGTGGTTTCTGTGCTGTGGCTTACGCCAAATTGTGAGACTGGAGGATTTTCAGGAGCCACGGTCATAGCAGTCAAAAGTCTAGTTACTAAAGATGTCAGCTCCTTGACCTCTTTCCTCAGACTGTCAACCTCAGACGTCACGGGAGTAACAGGCACATGAGGAAGAGTGACAGCAGCAGTCACAGGAACCTGGCGAAACGTAGAAGAGGCCACAGAAACCTTTGCAGTCTCCCTTGCACTTACCCAGTGCTCTTCCTCTCTCACATTTCGCATTAACTGTGAAAAAGAAGGCGGAGCTTGCAAAGTGTCCAGAAGTCGCACACGTAAAGCCACAGTGTCAGTGGTGAGAGCACCCTTGAACAACTGATCCAGATGTGCACGAATCAGGCCTGCAGCTTCAATCCCTCCTCTCAAAAGAGCACGGTGGAGAAGCTTGTCCAAGCAATACAAGAAAGCAGAAAGTTTCTCACCATCTTCTTGAAAAGTATGGCGAAACGATGCCATAAGGTCTGCCCCACTCTCAGTCGATCCATAAGTAGTGTCAAGAGCGGTTAAGTAATCAGTAGCAGACAGACTACTGACTTTCAAGAGCCTTACTATATCCGCAGCAGCCCCACGCAAACTCTCAACAATGCGCTGTCACTTAGCAGCATCACTGCACCGCCATTCAGTAATCATCTGAGTAGCCTGCTCCATCCAGGCCTCATACTCTTCCTCGCCTGGGGGAACGGGCCATAAACCGGAGAACAGCCTCAGTTTTCTATAGCCAGGCACATCAAGATCGAAGTTACAGTGATCAACGAGCTGGCCTATGGAATTCACAAGATCCATGCTGACATCCAATTTAGGAGGCTGCGTGCCCAAAACAGCCTTCACATCACCCATAGACTTGCCTTCCTGCTGTAATAATGACAATAGCTTGGCTTCAAATCCATCACTTTCAGGAACAGGACTAGCAGGCAGCAAGCTACTCACTACATGAACAGCCCATGGACCTGCCTCACCTACAATTCCCACTTCAGGAGGGACAGGGCTCTGATCCAACTCAGCAGAAGTCTCGACTAAAATGTACAGGTGCCTACCAGTCTTGTCACCACTGCGACCGCATATCCGGGTCCTACCCAGAACCTTGACTGTGCTGAGCACACAGCTAACCACATCATCAGTGGCCTCCAATGGCACTCTGCTAAGTAAAATGGCATGACACAACTCCACATTCTCCTCCACTCAACAGCCTGACTAAGGTCCATGTTAAAAACTGCCCAGCAAACAGCAATAACTAACACAACACAACCACTAAGCGAAACACAGCTATCTACTTGTTCTAGTAAACAGGAAAATCCCAGCGGTGCCTCCAAAATGTAACCCCTTTTTAACGGGTGCTAATCACCCAGCACAGTAGGCTACAGGCTACTAAAGAGTTACACTAAATCACAATAAATAATGGCACAACAGGATCCTAAGTTCTCAGCGGTGGAGTGGTGAGATGGCTGAGATTCCTGATACCATAAAGGTACAAGTATGAGTATATAGAGAGAATAATAATCATAAATCTAATGAATGATAAGTGTAATAGCGCGGCGCCTCCACTGCGAAAATACTACACTTACCTTTGAAGCTAGTGTATGGTGTATTTTTAGTTTGAGTGAAAGAGCAAATAGCTAGTCTGCAGTGTGCATGTCAGAATGTTCAAATATAAAGAACCAAGTGAGCAGCCAATACACCCAAGATATAATTAAATAATAATGATTATATTTATTAATAAGCAATAATAATAGCAATAGGAGATATTATTTGATGACAAATGCTTCCCAAAGAAGCATGCAATGTAATAACCAATATGAATAAAATAGTAACACCTGCACAAGAAGAGCGGAAACAATTAGCCTCCATCATAGAGATGTTACAGATAGCACATCAACAGTGTGTATACAAGCAGTACATAGTAAGAAAATAAAACTGGGTAAAGTATCAAAAGAAAAACAAGCGCGCAGTTGGGGCCCGTTGGTGCACAGGTGGCAGCTCTCTGAACTGCAGGCAGAACAGCAACCGCTGCAATGCCCTTCTAAAACGCTGGCTATCCAGGCGAGACCAGAGGAACGTGTGTGTGTCAGTGTAAGTGTGGGTTCGCGTTACTCACAATCCACCGGTCAGACCAGACGAATCAGGTTGCAGATGTCGATGCAGTCACGCAGCAGATGCTCCTGAGCAGAGGGCTAGCTACTGCTGTGGGTTAGCTCGCTCGAACAAGATGCCGCTCACCCCAAATCCCTCGGTAGTTGGCTGGGTCCCGGTCCCGACACAGTGAGTCCCCGGGAAATGACGAAGGCGCTCCGGTGGGCCCAGCACCGGAGGGCAGATGTGTCCGCGAAAAACAGCAAGATCACTCACTAGAGTGATACCGGAGTCCCAGGTACACGTTATGGCCACAAGCAGGCCGAACTATAAAAATACTCTCTGCAAAATAAGTGCTGAAATTGAGCTCACAAACAATGCGACCTCTCTCTCTGCTGCAGGCGGGAACTGATGTGAGCTTCTCTCTCGCGAGGTGATGGAACGTTCAAAAAACTTGCGAACTGGCGGGCATTAAACATATACAAATTACCATTGGCTGACATCAAAATTCAAATAAAAATACAAAGAGCAAATAAATCTGATTGGTCCGAATGCACAGTACGTCACAACACATCAGAACAGTGAAAATATTCTAAACCACAAGGCATCATGGTAAATGGAGTTAATTAACACAGAAAATAGGGCAATCCAATATAGAGTATAAAATACAGTGTTATTTTAGAGGACCTTACACACATATATATATATATATATATATATATATATATATATATATATATATATATATATACAACCCCGATTCCAAAAAAGTTGGGACAAAGTACAAATTGGAAATAAAAACGGAATGCAATAATTTACAAATCTCAAAAACTGATATTGTATTCACAATAGAACATAGACAACATATCAAATGTCGAAAGTGAGACATTTTGAAATTTCATGCCAAATATTGGCTCATTTGAAATTTCATGACAGCAACACATCTCAAAAAAGTTGGGACAGGGGCAATAAGAGGCTGGAAAAGTTAAAGGTACAAAAAACGAACAGCTGGAGGACCAAATTGCAACTCATTAGGTCAATTGGCAATAGGTCATTAACATGACTGGGTATAAAAAGAGCATCTTGGAGTGGCAGCGGCTCTCAGAAGTAAAGATGGGAAGAGGATCACCAATCCCCCTAATTCTGCGCCGACAAATAGTGGAGCAATATCAGAAAGGAGTTCGACAGTGTAAAATTGCAAAGAGTTTGAACATATCATCATCTACAGTGCATAATATCATCAAAAGATTCAGAGAATCTGGAAGAATCTCTGTGTGTAAGGGTCAAGGCCGGAAAACCATACTGGGTGCCCGTGATCTTCGGGTCCTTAGACGGTACTGCATCACATACAGGAATGCTTCTGTATTGGAAATCACAAAATGGGCTCAGGAATATTTCCAGAGAACATTATCTGTGAACACAATTCACCGTGCCATCCGCCGTTGCCAGCTAAAACTCTATAGTTCAAAGAAGAAGCCGTATCTAAACATGATCCAGAAGCACAGATGTCTTCTCTGGGCCAAGGCTCATTTAAAATAGACTGTGGCAAAGTGGAAAACTGTTCTGTGGTCAGACGAATCAAAATGTGAAGTTCTTTATGGAAATCAGGGACACCGTGTCATTCGGACTAAAGAGGAGAAGGACGACCCAAGTTGTTATCAGCACTCAGTTCAGAAGCCTGCATCTCTGATGGTATGGGGTTGCATTAGTGCGTGTGGCATGGGCAGCTTACACATCTGGAAAGACACCATCAATGCTGAAAGGTATATCCAGGTTCTAGAGCAACATATGCTCCCATCCAGATGACATCTCTTTCAGGGAAGACCTTGCATTTTCCAACATGACAATGCCAAACCACATACTGCATCAATTACAGCATCATGGCTGCGTAGAAGAAGGGTCCGGGTACTGAACTGGCCAGCCTGCAGTCCAGATCTTTCACCCATAGAAAACATTTGGCGCATCATAAAATGGAAGATACGACAAAAAAGACCTAAGACAGCTGAGCAACTAGAATCCTACATTAGACAAGAATGGGTTAACATTCCTATCCCTAAACTTGAGCAACTTGTCTCCTCAGTCCCCAGACGTTTACAGACTGTTGTAAAGAGAAAAGGGGATGTCTCACAGTGGTAAACATGGCCTTGTCCCAACTTTTTTGAGATTTGTTGTTGTCATGAAATTTAAAATCACCTAATTTTTCTCTTTAAATGATACATTTTCTCAGTTTAAACATTTGATTTGTCATCTATGTTCTATTCTGAATAAAATATGGAATTTTGAAACTTCCACATCATTGCATTCCGTTTTTATTTACAATTTGTACTTTGTCCCAACTTTTTTGGAATCGGGGTTGTATATATATATAAAATGTGTGTGTGTGTATATATATATATATATATATATATATATATATATATATATATATATATATGTGTATGTGTGTGTGTGTGTATATATATATATATATATATATATATATATATATATATATATATATACTGTATATACACACACCAATTTGAAATTAAAACTGGAAACAATGATTTGTAAATAATCTTTGACCTGTATTGTTGCAATGAAAATAATACAATAGCACATTATTTAATGATTTTTTAATTTAATTTTTTTTCTTCAAAATAAGTACTTATTTAAATCTTGTTTCTTGCAATACATTTAAAAAAAGGTTGTGATGGTAAAACATTTACTACTCTATAGTGTTCCCATTCCTTCTCACAACACATAAAAGATGTTTCGGGACGGAAGAGACCAAGTGATGAAGTTACATTTCAGAATTTGCCACACATTCTCTATTGGGGACAGAGGGGACAGGCACCCTCTTCTTCCACAGGCATGCCTTTGTAATGTGTGTAGAATATAGTTTTGCATTGTCTTGTTGAAATATCCCTTGAAAAGATGTCGTCTTGAAGGCAGCGTATGTTGCTCCAAAATCTCAATTGTACTTTTCTGCATTAATGCTGCCATTACAGAAGTGTAAGTTACCTTTGCCAAGGCCACTGATACAACTCCATACCATGACAGACCCTGGTTTTGGACTTGATGCTGGATGGTCCTTTTTGTCTTTTGGTCTGGAGCACACAGCGTATATTTCTAATAAAAAAAAAAAATTCTGCAATGCTGATTTGTCTGACCACAATACATGCTTCCACTGTGTGATGGTCCCAGATGACTCAGAGTCCAGAGATGTTGACATCGCTTCTGGAAACAGTTAATATAAGGTTTTGCACAGTAAAGTTGTAACTGGCATTTATGGATGTAACTCCATATTGTAGAGCTTGACAAAGGTTTGCCAAAGTAATCCTGAGCCCATCAACTATAGATGAATGACGGTTCTTGATGCAGTGCTGTCTGAGGGTTCGGAGATCACAGGTGTTCAGCTTAGGCTTGTACCCTTGCCCTTTACACACTGAAATTCCTCCAGATTCCTTGAATCGTTTAATGATATTATGCACTGTAGAGGGTGAAATATCCAAATCCCTTCCTATCTTTCTTTGAGGAACATTGGTTTTAAACAATTCAATAATTTTCTCATGCATTTGATGACAAACTGGAGATTGTTGGCCCATCGTTATCCCTAAAAGACTAGACATTTCCTGGATACTGAGTTTGTACCAGATCATGATTACAATCACTTGTTGGCATCACCTGTTTCAAATTACATCATTATTTAATTGTTTTACCTCATTACTAGCTCTAAATTGCCCCATCCCAACTTTTTTTGGAATGTGTTGCAGGTGTGAAATGCAGTAATGGATGTATATGAGGAATGAAATGAAGTTGACCAGACAAAAGATTAAATATCTTGGGTTCATGCTGTCTGCAATGAAATACAACTTAAAGCAAATTGAGAAACCATTGCTTTCTTTTTTTTTTATTTGCATTTTCCATGCCATCCAAACTTTTTCTCATTTGGGTTTGTGCAACGGTGCAAATGCAAACATTTACATCAAAAGTTCCCATGTAGTAATGTAAACCTTTTTTTATTAAAACCTTAAAGGAGAAATGTAGAACCTTTATTTTTAAATACATTTCTGAGTGGATAGTATCTCCATCCTTGACTCTTGTATACTGCATAAATGGGAATAAAAAATATATTTTTGAGAGTTAAATCTGTCCGCAAAGTTGGCATTCGAGCTGCCCCGCTGAGCCAGCCGGCCCTGAGTGCATGACATCACAGCGGTAACTGGTTTTAAGGCCAAGGCCTTTGACAGCTATAGACCAAAGCCAGGCTCAGCAGGCGAGAGTGGTTGCAGTGGCCTGTTTGTTCAGATTTATTGGAGATTCTTCGGATTCCTCAGATAGAAGTACATCTGACTGTGATAGTCCTGAAATTGGAGTGTGTGTACATGCTACTGCTATACACGTAGAACTGTATCAGTTCAAACCATCGGAAAGTGAATCCGATAGTAACACGTCGGCCACGGAGGCCCCCATCTTACGAAATAAAGCCAGAGGACAAAGCCATCTAGAGAATTAGATGGACTTGAACTGACAGTCTCATGTGACTCATTAAAACAGGATAGACGTTATAACTTGTGCAACATACGGTACATGTACATGCATGCATTTTCACTAAAACATAAAAGGCTAATTAAATAATCAGATGAACTGAGACAATCACATTCTGAAGCAAATTAAATAATCTTATACCAGTAACTTAAATACACAATATAAGTTACATGTATTAATCTAAATGCAGGGAAACAATAAGGAGTGTTGTTGTTATGTAACCAAATGAGAGTTGCATCTTACCTGTCTGTGTCCTTGCTTCTTGAAGGCCAATCGTGTGGCCAATTTGTTTTGAAATCTGACTTTCAGTTCTTTGTTCAGTTCTTCATTTATTCGCTTCTTCCATGTAAGGGTGAGATATTGCTGCTGAGGCAAGCATATCCAGTGGGGGAAAAAAAGCATATCCAGCGGAGAAATCTGACTTCTGGTCCACTCATTCTCCATACTGAGTACTCCGTCATTACTGCTCGGCTCAGACTCCAGGAGAACTGGTACAACTGAACTTACTTTCCTTTTCTTGTAGTTTTCTTTTCCTTTAATTGTTGGTACTGCACCCTCTTTCAGTATGGGCTTATAGGCAATGCTCCTCAACAGATCAGAGGTTTCGTACGAATCGTCAGTAAAATGTGCCCAAATCTTTGCAGTTTGAACATTCTTGGGCCATGAATGCAATGTAAATCCACCTTCTGTCATGTTGCTGCACCGGCCAGCAACACATCTACATGGTATGGCGACAAATTAGCTCAAAATGGAGGCTCGAAGTTGCAGTCAGCTCTGTGTTTTAGTATAGCAAAAATGGCGATGAGACTGATAGGCTTCCTGCTGTGACGTCACAGATGTCAAGGTCATTCACTCAGACCGCTACCTATATGAATCACTTTACTCGTAAAAATTACTATATTAGATTTATTGTTAACGCTTAAAACTATTCCGATGCCATTCTTGAGGTCTCAAGGCATTTATAAACAAAAAGTGATGCCATGGTTCTGCGTATCTCCTTTAAACATTGTTACAGCAAATGTTTTTGTTAATGTTTAAACCTAAATCAATTAAAATTCTCTCTCTCCATACACTTTACTTACTTACTTATTTCTTACATAACACAACACTGTGTAACTCTGTTAGACTAGACTAAATGCAGATAGAAGTTTCCCTGTCAGATTTGCCTCTCAGGTAAATCGCTGTGTCTCTCTGGCGTTCCCTCCTACAGAGATGACGAGTCTGTCTAGCTCACAGGACTGGCTGACTGGTGCTGGAGAAGAGACACACAGAGAGAGGGGTGAAGCAAGTAATACCCCCACCCCTGTTTTGAGATTTGAAAGAAGTCTGTTCTTCCCCACCTGACGATCTTGAGAGAGAGAGAGAGAGAGAGAGAGAGAGAGAGATTGAGTGAGCGCTCCCTGTTCCATACAAGGGCCCCATTAACTTGACCACTTGCCCTTTGCACACAAAGCCTGCGCCGGCCCCCTGTCCCACCCACCCAATTATGTGCGATTAGGCTCAGTGTGCTGTGTCAAGATGCAGAGAGACGAAGAGAGCTGGCACTGTTAACCGACCAAGAGAGGGCAGCCATTTAAAATGAACTACAGGCGTGTGTGCATCCTGCTGGCTGGCATATTTTCCACCAGTGTGTGGAGGTAGATAGAGGTTTGTTTATCTTGTGTACACTGCACAAACTGCTTGAATGTACTCCGAAGTGTTGGTGTATGAATCTGTTCGAAGCTGAAAATTCTCAATTAGTTTGTTTGCTCATGCGATTTATGTAGTAGCTCCATTATCACTGATAAAAAAAAAAAACAACAACTCTGAGAGAGTTACAGTGCATGGTATGAAACAGCATGATGCAAAACAAATATCTGAATATGATTGAGGGAGGCGGTACAAAGTTTGCTTCCATTTTCTTTCCATATTTTTGGACTCACAAAAACACCAACGGATGCACTTCAATCACCACAGTTTCCCACTCTGGGCCTTGTTATCAGTGCCAGAGCAAAGAATCAGCACTCACGTGGTAAGGGCTCCGTTGTCTTTGATGGGCATTTGATTTCTCATCCTGTTCACACCTTCCTCAGTGATAACTCAGTTGAGAGAAAAATATAGACATCATATGAGACATGCAAAGTGCCTTACACTTGAGTATTTTATGATTATCAGAGTTAAATTCTCAATCAACCTGCAAAACTGGAAATTGAAGGAAAATCTGTCTGGAATATATCTGGAATTTAAACGTACATATATGAAATATAATTATTCCATACATTTTAAAGGTGGCTCATTTAACTAATATACAAGCAACATAACGACATAAAATGAAACAATGAAAAATAAATCAAATTAATTGTCATATTTCATTGAATAATTTACCCATCAAAAATGATCAAATAAAAACAATACTGTAAACTGTAAATTATTCTCGTTAATTTACGGCAAGATTTTAAGAATATTAACCTGCTATTTTTAAATCCAACACTATACTCTTAATACAAAAGAAAATCTGTTAAATTATACTTCACTGGCCTTTTTTTTTTTTAAATCAGAACTATAATGCATTCCTAAAATACAGAAATTTACTGCTGATCAACCATCTAAAGTATTTTAACTAACAGTATCGTGCAGTATTTTTTTCTGGGGGGACAAAGCTGAACTGCACAAGCTGTTTTCTTCATCCATCCCCAACCATCTCCCTAATTATTTGGTAGGTAGCAATTTTATTTAATCTATACATCATTTCAAATTCCATCACTTTGTTTTTATTCCTGAATATGTGAATATCAATCTGTGAAGGATTCAGCAGTTAACGTTCGTTAGAATTTCACAGATGATTGCATATTAATCAGACAACACAAGGAGCTCGTTTTAATTTCTACATGTCTAAGTTAACAGGTGGACACGTGCATTTTGCCAGTGAATTTACGAAGCATAATCTTGACAGTAAACCTTTTACAGTCTGTGAATGTCACTTCATCAGTTGAAGGAACATAAAAGACTTCAGTGTACGCTGGTTATTGGTGGCAATTCAGCAGTGCAGATTCAAGATTTAAGGCAAGGTTATTTTCAAGATAATAATTAAGTGCCGAAGAAGATTTGCTTTGCTGTATCTTACTGCTTCTTCAAATCTGTGAAAGTGTGTATTTTCTCAAAGTTGTTAAGCCAGTTTATATGTGTAGTGCTTTTAACAATAGACATTGCCGCAAAGCAGATTTACAGAAAAATCCTGATTTTAAACATAAGAACTAACAAATGTATCCCTAATGAGCAAGTATGAGGTGAGAGTGGCAAGGAAAAACTCCCTGAGACGACATGAGAGAGAAACCTTTACAGGAACCAGACTCAAAAGGGAACCCATCCTCATTTGGGTGATAACAGATAGCATGATTATAAATAACTCGCATCTATAACTGTGTCCTGTATGGCCAGAAAGTGCAACTGTGTAACTAGGAAATTCATTATAGTTTTAGCATGAAGTCTATTTTGAAGACATTAAAGTTGGATTAATCACATTGGCAGGAGTCTGCTTGATGACATGTTAATAGTGCAGTAAAGGCCATAATGCAGAAGCTGTGGGTATATGAGCTGAACTATGTAGTGTTGTTTTCAATCCGACTGGCCTGAGTTTCCCAAAAGCATTACAACACAAAGATCATTGTTAAATGGTAGAGCAAGCAGCGCAACGAATGCTCTCTCTCTCTCTCCTAGTTAAGATGCTCTTAGCGTGAAGAGGCTTTTGGGAAACCTACCGCTGTTCGGTTGTATTTAGGTTGATTTTTGGGATGATTTTTCCCTGATTCTCCAGACTACACTGAAGCACGTCAGGTGAACTGGTGAATGGAACTGCTGTGTTACAACTGTAGGTTACTCTTTATTCAGCCATAACAGTCAAGTCTGTTTGACTTGTAACAATAATTTCTTGTCAGATCTCCAAACTTGTGCAGTTTCCAACTTTATTTTAAAATAAAAAAGTAAAATGCAGTAAGAAGCTGAGAATTTTTTCCTCTCACACATTGTAATTACATGATTGAAAATTCAGACATTTAGCTCTGTTCTTCACTTCTGTGCTTGTAGGCAGCTTTAGACAGAGATTTGGGATGATTGACAACCAGTAAGGTCTATTATAGCCCTTTTTCTTCACAAAATCAGCTTTAATCATATTTAGTGTGACTATTCTTGTGTGCATACCCTGCTAAGTCAGTATTAACTTAGGTTACAAAGTCGGTTTATTAAAATGTATGTAAAAAAAAAAGGAAGCTAAAAAGTATATTTAAAAAATGAGTCAACCATAAGATACTGTTAAAAAAAGCTATATAATGTATTTTTCAGTTAACTGTAAAATACTGTGAAAGTATATTTATTGTAATTTTCATTAACAGTACAAAACCACGCATTTTAGTGACAGTAAAAAAAAAAGTTAATTTTACAGTCACATAATGGTAACCTTGCTGCCATGTTTCCTTTTTTTAACAAGAAGATTTTTTTTTTACATTGTAATTAGGTTATGGAGGAGATCTGTGAGTGATGATTTGTCAGTTTTATTTCTAAATCATCTGCAGCACGTTGAAATCAGTCCATTCTACCATTACACTATGCTTTGTATTTAATATTAACAGTTGCATAAATTATTAAATGAATTAAATATATGGAATCTTATGTATTTAATTTATTTTAATACTCAGGTGATATTGCTATAAATTAGCTAAACAATAATAGGTGGCTGTTTTGGCTTTTGCACTTCTGTTGCACGTTACTGACTTGTTGATGATGTGAACTGAGTTTTTATAGGGCGTCAATTCACTATTCTGACATTTTCATTCATTACCGCTGTTAAATTGTAAAACTAAAAGCAATTTTCTTTATAACTGTTGTCAAATCCTACTATTCACTATGTGGTAACATTGTGGTGAAGGTATAGTAAATCTGGTGGTGGGGGAGAGTCAGACTTCTGACCAGTTCATGCATCATATTTTAATTGCTTTAATAGCAAACTGTGTCAATTATTGCTGGAGTGGTTCAGTTTAGTATTCAGTTTTAATTACTAATTTGATGTAATTAAAATGACATCTTGGGTTTTTTTTAATTCTTTTTTTTCCCTTCTTTTTTAAACTGGTGAAGTCAGACTAGAATCAGGCTTCACTATATAATGTTTTACATCAATTTTAAAATTGTTTCAACCAACCAACAAAAAAAATTGCGAAATAATTGTGCTTGTTACTTTAAAATCAATAAAACATTGAGCTTGTGGTTTGTTCAAGCTAAAACTGTTGTCACCTTTTATTTCATAGTTTGTTTTTGTTTTATTTTTGTACTTAACTATTCTTAAATGTTTCAAGTTTGTTTTCTGATTGCATTTGAATTCAATTTGAATTAACCTTCAGAACCTTCAAGTTAGCATTTAGATTTCTGTACCCAAATCATCATAACAGACAAACTGTATTTGTTCCATATTTCCATTCCTTGCAAATGCATCTAAGCCATGTTCTGGGAATTCCATTTGTTTTTTTTGTTTTTTTCCTCAGTTAAGGTTGCTGTTTATTTAGAAATCAACCTTAAACTTGAAGTTGACTTCTGTTTACCGGTTCTTCAAATTGTGCCTAATTCTATGGCTGCACTACAAACTACAAACTGTTCCAACTCACTTTTTCTGCTTTTACTTTCTGAATTCTGCGCCCTGCTCGTGCACCGCCCTACCACTCGTCCTTGATTTAAAAGGCAATAAACAATGTTCCTCGTCTCAAATCTGAGTTTTTGAAATGGGTTTGTCGAACTCTTTTTATTTGCAGAAGGAGGTTTTAAAGTCTCTGTCCTCAAAACTCTTAGCTGCTTTTTAAAGGATTTCCTTGGCTGAGCAGAGCTGAAAACATCTCTGCCAGTGAATGCTGCTAAGTGTCAGTGAAGCACAGGAAATGCTTCACTTCTACTAACCCTGATTTATGTTTCCTCCATCTCTCCATCACTCTACAGCACCACTAAGTGACACTAATACTAAGGATGAAAGAATATTTTTCAAAGTTGTATTTGAGTGATGTTGATTTTGCAGAACTTACAGATGATCACGTTCAGAAGAAGAAGACATGTTCATGGTTCTTTTGAAACAGGGCTCAATTATCAATTGAATTGCTTTGCTAGAAATGTGTGGTTTTCAATGGTAGCCTGGTTAAATGTTATTCAAACACAATCTCATAATTCCGTGATCCAGTTTAAAAGTAAGCCTCTTCAGCTCTCGGGACTGTTATGAGCTGAGAGAGAGAGAGAGAGAGAGAGAGAGAGCGCTTTCAGAGCCTCCTCTCCATCAGGCCGACTTTTTAATCCACCTGCATCTGACAGGAAGCTTTGTGTTAAAGGGTCAAGCAGCTCAGGAGGCGGCAGAACTGTAGAAGTGACTGTGCTTATTTTCGCTGATTGATTCAGTATTCAGCCACAGCGATGGAGAGATCCTGTAACAAATCGCTGCCTCTGGCTGCTATCTGATTTGTATACGCAGTTAAGAAATTATTCATTATTCTTTTATTTAGCAATGAAGTGTTTGTTTGCGCAAGTGGTTTCTCTATAGCTAGCCTTGTCTTTGCTTCACTCAGTCCAAAGTGATCGTGTGAATGGTCCCAAGGCTTTCATTTTCATCAAGCACAGTGATTGGTTAACAGACTTCTTCCTCTTACAAGTGGCCTTCCAAGAACTGTGAGGGTCAGCTGCTTTTCTGAAGGTCAACAAGACAGCAATATGCACTGCCTTCTGTCAGTCTGACACACACGTTTATCTTACTATCCTTATGAGGACGTCTGTTAACATAAGTATTAACTCAATTAATGTTCTACCTACACCTAAACCTAATCATAAGCTGAATAAAAATCACAAATAAACCAAATAAAAATCTATACTTGAGGTGACATATGGTCCCCATCAAGATATAAAAACATGTCCACACACAGTAGGCCTCATTCCTAGTTGATGCTGTTGGCTGTTTATAGAGCTCTCTTCCAACTGGTTGCTTTTTGTGCTGCTACGTGTCTAAGCCGGATGCATGGAAAATCCTGCTTGTAGTCTTTTTCTTTGTAGATTACCAAAAGAAAGGCCTGGGATATAGAAGTTGCATTGTGTGCTATATGACATGCAGCAGACGAACTCGCACTGCCCATATTAATGAACTGTTTGATGCTGTTAATTAGGGTCCTGCAGTTTTTCTAATTGATAGTGTTGACTCATTGTCAACATAAGAGGACCCGAAGCTGTAGCTTGTTTCACAATTGCTACTCGTCCCTCAGCAAACAAGTTTTCGGAATGTCAGGAGGCTCTGCTTTCCATGGGTTTGTGCAAAATAAGAATGAAAGCAAAGCACAGAGGGAATCCTGCCTCCTGGGCTTGTGGGATATTTGTGTAAACTTGATAGATTAATTGCTAGGATTTGTACACATTACTGTTTCTGAAATACTGTATGTGATGTGACACAGTATGCTGACACTTGAGCTAACAAAATATCAATGGCTGAGGTTTAAATGGGAAAACACGGCCAATATTTCTCTCTCTCTCTCTCTCTCTCTCTCTCTCTCTCTCTCTATATATATATATATATATATATATATATATACAGTGTATATATATAATAAAAACGTGTGTGTGTAGATTTATTTTATATTAGCAGTAAAGTTCAGTTGTAAAAGAAATGAATATATGGTCTTTAGCTTTCACAGGCATACTGGTAATAATATAAGCATACATTTGTACATTTTGCAATAATGTACATATATACAAAAGTTAAAATGTATGTGTACTGCTTTTGGGAAGCTTCTTTGAAATATTCTTTGGTCTAAGTAGTACCAGGTTCCGACTGAAATGAAAACATCAGAGAAAACCTTACATTTAACACTATATTAACCTTATAGTGTGTGTAAATAACATGATCAAAAGTCATACATATAGTCTGTGAAATCAGCATAAGATTGAACTTTTAACTGAAATTTAAACCTTAGAATAAAACACATTTCTAAATTGTGAGCGTAAAATTCTAAAATATAAGAAAAACTAAAATATGGCCATGCATAACTGAAAATTATCATCTTCTATGTCGAATAAAATATTATCAAATGGGATAAAATCAATTAATTTCTCATTAAGTAAGCATTTCAAATTATGTGATACAAATGCAGGATTATTATTATTATTATTATTATTATTAACAACTGTGTTTATTTATTATTTTTATGTTTTGTTAATAATCCAAGTTATTAATTGTGAGCGATTACATTATAATCTACATATTTGAATATTTCTCATTTTATTCATTTATTATTTATCACTCAAAAGGAACATCTACATAATGGCCTATGTTGTATCTCTATTCTGTATAGTAAATAACAAGCAAAGGTCTTAAAGCCACTTATGGTCACACATCAAAGTTGTGGGTGATGAGAGTGTCTTTGCTTCTTTTTGACCCATCCATCAATTTTTGACCTAATTTTTGTACATGAAAGATGACTCCTAGGGAAGTGTCCATGAACCGACTAAAACAACAGAGTTGGTATATGTTTTGCCCCGCTGAAATCTGAGAGGATATATATATTTTTTTAATTCTCTGGGCTGAGCCCTAGTTAACTTCCTGCCTGTAAAGGGTTGTGTTTCCTGGGCTGGACCGTGGAAGGTGCAGGGATGTGGTATAGTAGCCGTGACCTAGCCACGAACCTCTGGGTTGTGTGCACCTTTTCAATCTCCTGTGTAGGTTTGAAAGCATTAATAAATATTTTTATGTGGTGGCAGACTCCTTGCCTGACATTAGGCTGCTTTCAAAATGTCACCATGAGGTAAAAACAGAGCTCACAGCTTCTGATATGGTAATGATGAAAATCTGAAGGTTTTGAGAAGCTGATTGTCTTGCCTTCACCTCTTATTATTCAGCTATTCAGTTATTCCTCTTAAAGCATATTTTTTTTTAGATTTTTTTCCATGAATTATTCAGTGAAAGTACTAAGAAAGGGAAGTACTCACAAGATTGAGGAATGTAAATCTGGACTCTTCAGTGGGTCCTAAAGGATTTAAGAGGTTGAACAGAACAGTAGTGTTAGAATAACTGATTGGAGGGAACTGAAAAGCCAGGACAAAGTTTGAGTGTCAGTCTATGACTTTGGATCAGCCTGAATTTCCATGACAACTTTAGTTCAGCGTTCTCTTTTCGAGTAAATACACTCAACTTGCATCATCAGCTAAGCTCTTCTCTTATCCTTTTTTCCCCCTTGCATCCTTTCTCTTTAGCTGTGCTCATGTCTGCAGAACAGAGAAATGGCAGTATTTAGCTGAGCAGACCTTGAGAATGTAAAGCTTTTTTGTGGGAAAAAAAATCAAGTCAGGAAAAATGAGCTTGGAAGAGAAGCGGGCTGTCATGGACCTCAATGGCAGCATTATGTAAATCTCTGACGTGCCTTGATGTAAACCTGAATAAAAACACATTAACGTCTTGTATGTGCTTAAAAGGAGCTCAGACTTGGCCGCGCTGAGACGGCAGATCCAGTAATCATGTTGACAAATTAATGGCACAGAATTAGCTGTCCATTAAAAGTGTATTATGTGGCACGCTGGCACATAAAATTACTCCCAAATACATGTGGGAGTGAGAGAAAGCATAAGTGTATGTCAGTGAGAAGGAACGATGGAGCTGGTGCTGACATGAGGGGCTGTCTGACTGACATTTATAAAGCTGGAGCCATCAAAGCGCAGTAAGAGTGCCTTCAGGTGCTAACTTTTGTTGAAAGGTTGTAATGAGGTTGTGTGGGGGTGAGATGTCAAACGTTGGGTCTCTGTTTCTCTGTACTGTATGCATGAGTGTGTTCGGGGGGGGGGGGGGGGGGGGGGGTTAAGGAGACAATCAACATACCTGTCTCATAACCCTGTTTTATTTCATGGCTAATTTGGTCCTGCTGTGCATTGATGTACTGTCACCAAACGTGCCATTTCAGCCAGAGCAGTTCACCCTGCCAATCATCCTCAGTGCTATCACACTGTAATATTTAAAAATGAGGAAAAATGAATCGGAGCATGTCACCTGCTATGACAGCCATCAATTATTTATGTTATTATTGCACCATACTAACCGTCTTAATAGCAGAAAATGTCATAAAATTTAATACACAATCCAACAGATTTTATATTCAGTTTTATTCAGCCATGTAGCTTCATTCATTTTGCAGTAAATTAGACAGATTGGCAACCAGTGAATACTGATGAATCTTACTGGTGGGCTAAATGGCAAAGTGAAATGTACCTTATTGACTTTCCACAGTACAGTGAACCGCTCTGGCCTTTACAAACTAATAAAGAATGACAGCGTGGAATAGAAATACTCCTACTATTTAAAACGTAAAGCCAGTGGAGATAAATTAAAGTGCATTATTGGTAAGGAATTTATGGGCGCAAGACAACAGCAAATCTGATCATCACTCCAGATATTTACACACATGGATGAGGATGTCTATAATTTCTTATCAAAGAAGGTATACCGTTGATATCTAAATGGTAAAATAATCTCAGTAAAATCTTTAAATTATTGCTCTGCCACAAATGTCCAGATGAGACACTGATGCATGAGGCATTTTAAAGACAGTGACAAACATTCAGAGCAGTGAGGTAAAATGTCAGTGAAGTTAAATGATATAAATGTCAGCTATGCCACTTTGGCACCTGTAAGCCTGTCAGCTATCTGTGCCTTTGAATATATACATTCTCATATGAGCTGAACCCAAGTGCTTGAGTGACAAGACAAAGCCGGAGTTAAATAAACATTTGAGACATAGTTATTGCTCCCCATTCTTTCTCTCCACACGGCTAAAATGTAATTCAGATGTCAGCGCGGAGTCTTTCTCCCATATGGTGCAGTTTCTCTCTCTCTCTCTCTCTCTCTCTGCCCTTCTTTCTCTTTTCTCTCACTCCCTATTGTTCCTTTTGTTCTCTCTGCTGCTCCTTTATCGAACAAGACATTGCAGAGGGAGAAAAAAAAGATGACACTTTCTCAGTTGTCCTTCATGTCCTCTTTGGAGTGCCTGTCATTTTGGCAGCAGCGTGGTGACAGCAGCCTCTACAGCAGAGCAGTGTGCAGAGCAGCTTACAGTAAAGTCACACTAATAGAACTATGACACCGTCTGCCAGCTTTTCTGTGTCTGTTTCTCCCTGCAGCGCACTACAGTGTTCCCATATCCCTTGTTAAATTGTCATGTTACTTTTTTTCAGGCTATTTTATATGTTAATGTTTCATATTGTATGCCCTGAAAACAATTACACCCAACATCATTCTTATATGAGCTTTCACTTTACATGGATATTAGCTCCATTCAGTTCTCAGCCACATCTTTCCTTTACAGAATTAAAGGCACATCATAGCATGTTTCACAGCTCCAAAACATGTCAACCTTCATATTATTGAATAAATTCATCTCATTTTTAGTATATAAAAAAAAAAGTCATTCTCATGTTTCCTGCCTCTTACAAAGGATTATCACATTACGCTACAATTCATTTAGTCAAGCCTCCTGTTCAGGAGTTGTAGATAATTGCATAGAAATCCGGTTCCCATCTTCTAGAAGTTTTAACCCTCACCATTTAAGTGGCCCAATCAGAGCACGGCTGGCTTTTCTGTCTGACTGAAAGAGTGACCTGCACAATATGGGCAGGAACCACAGGCCACCAGCCACTACAATATCTTTGGCAGGCTTTTGGAGCCTGGCCACCATGGCACAAAAGCACAACGGAAGTGGGGCTAACTTCTAGGAAGCCTTTCTACCTCACACAGACCAGTAGGGGGGCAGCCAGATGTAGGGCACTGGGTAGGGGGCTATTGTTCCCCAATGCTGGATTTAAAGACCGAAAAGGAGAAAGGAACGGAACTCTCTTTCTCTTAATTGTTGCTCTCTGTGAGTGCAGAAAGGGAGCCTGTCCTCATCTTTAACTGCTCCCTCACTCCTGCTTTCCATCTTTACCAAACCATTTTGCTGGGTTTCTGGGTAAGATCTGAAACAACCTGAGGTTCAGCAGTTCCTTCACAGAACCTGGATGGGAGATCATAAAAAAATAAATAAAAATAAAAAATCAAACCAGTCCAGGACAGGAAATAATTAAATATCTGAAATGCAAAACAAATCTATATTATTGTTCCATAAATTATTTACCCTGGGCGGCACGGTGGTGTAGTGGTTAGCGCTGTCGCCTCACAGCAAGAAGGTCCTGGGTTCGAACCCCGGGTCCGGCGAGGGCCTTTCTGTGTGGAGTTTGCATGTTCTCCCCGTGTCCGCGTGGGTTTCCTCCGGGTGCTCCGGTTTCCCCCACAGTCCAAAGACATGCAGGTTAGGTTAACTGGTGACTCTAAATTGACCGTAGGTGTGAATGTGAGTGTGAATGGTTGTCTGTGTCTATGTGTCAGCCCTGTGATGACCTGGCGACTTGTCCAGGGTGTACCCCGCCTTTCGCCCATAGTCAGCTGGGATAGGCTCCAGCTTGCCTGCGACCCTGTAGAAGGATAAAGCGGCTAGAGATAATGAGATGAGATGAGATGAAATTATTTACCCTGCTACTGGTGTCAGAACAATAAGAATGCAATCAGGTGTAGTAAATTTAAAAAGAAAAAGAGTATTAATAATCGTGCACAGTTTATCAAGATCACTTTACTGGCTTTTTAGAGCCAACCAATTAATACTTTATTTGGAGCATGTCATGCAGAAAGAACTATTGGCACCATAAATCCTCAGTGAATTGGCCACCTTCTGCATTTCAACTGTCAACAACAGTCACAAGAGATCAACTTACCAAAAAAGCACCACACATTCCACAAGTTCAGATATTCAGATCTCTTTATGTTTTTATACGTTTTGTGGCAGTGTTGGCAAACTCATCTGAGGCACAGACAATGTATTTGGCCTCCATGGCATTGAAACCTTGCATATGGGATTTGGAACATGAAATCCATAATGGTAAACATTGACAGATTGCATCGGTTTGTTTCCATTAGGGACTGAGATTGGTACACTTGTGCTAAGTGGCCCATTGCTGCCGAAGACTGAGGCCCGTCTGAAGAATGCTCTTAATAGCGTCCTTAAACAAGACCTTTTGTGCCCCCAGCCATTCTCAGGCCACAAAATTAGGCTTCCTTTTTCTGTAGCCTTTCTCTCCCCCCTTCATTCCTCACATAAACCACCATGTGAAGTGGTTCATTACGGAGCCTCTCCTCCTCTCAGGTACTGGCTCCAGCCATTCCCTATTCTCCACTCCTCTAACTCCCCTAGGAAGGAAAAAGGAAGACATGCCAGACAAAGGTCCTGTTCGTACTTCCTATGGAAAATTAGCAGCTTTCACCAAGGTAGAAAAGACGTGCCTGAGGCCTTGCTAGCAACTTGCTGCAGTGCTGAAGTAAGCCCCCCCCCAGCACCAATTAAGAGCCAAGATGCTCTTCTCCTTACAGAGTGCATCTATTTACCTTGTCCAAAGCCCCCACTCCTGTAGCCCTCTAAAACTCCCCCAACTACACTTTTGAGACACAGAAGGGCTCTCCTGTTCAGAGCAGGGCGGTGATGGGCCTTTCGTGTTCCAACCGTTATGCCCTTCAGGACCAATGGGTCTGCCTGGAGGGCATTGTGCATGCTTGAGAATTTTCTCAGGATGGGAACAACAGTGTACTGAAATAGACAAAGAACAATGACCAGAGGAGTAGAAAGAGTGCACCTACTTGTGAGATGATAATGACAGTAAGATGGGTAAAAATGTCTTATTACGTCACTGTAGAATAATCTTGAAAGGGTCTATGATTGGTTTCAAATTTTGCTCTTTGTGGAATTCATTAGACCTCCAAGGCCACCAAAAGTGTAGTAAACATTGTCAAAGGTTCAGCGAGACACAGAGCACGTTCACACTGTAGGACCAGGTGTAGGTGTAACCAGGATTAACCAGGCTGTCTTTTCAGCTAAATAAAGCTTTGCCATGATTTGTTTGAACAAAACTGCATGTAGAACAGTGTGTAAAGCATTTTATTTATTTTATTTACAACTATCTATATTTTCCACAAATTTCAAAAACACTAACTGTACTTTATTATTATTATTATTATTATTATTATTATTATTATTATTATTTACAGTTGTTAATCAGGAAACAGATTCAGCATGAAATAATATTTTATATAATTGAAAAACTGACACGTGTCAGTAACACAAGAGGACATACATATGTGTAGACTGTTGGATCTCACATCAATTCTGTTAATAATTAACACCATCATTATATAAAGGACTGAAGCTGCATAAGTTGGATTGTCATGGATTGTCATGACAGTGAATATCCTACTGATCATAACAGTTTCAATTTCAATGCTATTCACGAACATTTATTATCTTATATATATATATATATATATATGAGATATTACATGGTAGTCTGAAGATATGAAGTTTATATGTAAGTGGTGAATATCTATTTCATAAGTGAGCGAAGTGAATGAGTGATATATTTTTCAACATGAGAAGATAAACTTCATATTTTCGCACCACAGTGCAATGGTCTTTATATTATATGGACACATCCACAAAAAAAGAATAAAAATGCAAGCTAATCAAAGGAATTTTAATTTTGAACAGGTTCGTCATTTTGACAATGCACATCTAGTCATTGGGAAAACACTGGGAGTGATGTCATCAGAGTGAAATATCAGGAAATATGTCACTCAGATCTGCGATGTATTTCATATGAAAAATGCATGTTTTTCAATACGAGAAGATAAACTTCATATCTTCAAGCCAACGCGTGATTTTCTTTTTATTACATCGACACATTCACAAACAGAAAGTACCCACATTTATCAAAACAGTTCATCGAGTGAGGATATTGAAAACATCACTCAATGTAATTTGTATGAAAAACACGAGTGGTGTATTTCCCAGTAAAACACTCGTATCCATATATACACTTCTAACATAACATTTAGTAACATATACTGTCAATTTGCTCTCTGAAACCAAGATTTAAATGCATACTCTTATATGAGCACACAAGATAAATAGACCAATTACAGAAGTAACAAACATTTGAATAAAGAATGCATAAAAATGTAATTTAAAGTAAATTAAACAACAATCATTACTGTTTGTCAGTTGAATGTAATATTTCTACTAATTAAAAAGCTTTCAGTCTGGGGATTAAAACTGAAAACTAAAAATACTGTATCAGAAATTTCTTGATTAATATTCCATTCTAGGCAAGGCATAGAGTATAAAAGGCCTAAAGAGAAAATAAATATTGTAACTTAACAGGCTTGTTGGAAGCAAAACATTTGAATTCTCAATAAGAAATACATTTTTGATAATAAATTTCACACTTACTTACCATCTCTGTCAAACACAAACACAGTCTGATTGCTGTCACCCATAGGTCAGGTGCATATTTGTGAATGATGGGTGCAGTTTGTGCCTATCATTAAATGATACTGCTCTTGCACTAGGTAAATGCACATGTTGGTATGTTTTGTCTGGCATTTTATCTGAATATAATAATTTTATATACACTGAATACATTGTAATTTCTGTAAAGGTTTATGAAAAACAAAAGCATTAATGGAAAACGTGGAAAAATATTGTTTACCTTAAACGCACATAGCATATTAAAATTGTTATGGTCAAGTTAATTTATGTGCACAAATGATATTAACCTAATTTACATTTACACATCTTCTTGCATATATCTCATCTCATCTCATTATCTCTAGCCGCTTTATCCTTCTACAGGGTCGCAGGCAAGCTGGAGCCTATCCCAGCTGACTACGGGCGAGAGGCGGGGTACACCCTGGACAAGTCGCCAGGTCATCACAGTGCTGACACATGACACAGACAACCATTCACACCTACGGTCAATTTAGAGTCACCAGTTAACCTAACCTGCATGTCTTTGGACTGTGGGGGAAACCAGAGCACCCGGAGGAAACCCATGCGGACACGGGGAGAACATGCAAACTCCGCACAGAAAGGCCCTCAATATATGTGGGCAAAGACACTTGAGGAACACAGTGCACTAAAGTGCTGTTTTGTTTCAGCCATGTAGTTCAGCTGTATTGTCTCCATTCAACAAAGTAAGGACTCTAAATCATCTATCATCTATTCAATTAGAAGTGAATATTAAAAATTGTACTCTTGACAAAGTATTAAATGTGATATCTGACATTTAGATCTGATATCTTCTGAAGGTTTTGAGCCATCAATCAGTTTTGTCTGCTTGAACCACTCACGTTCTCTTATGTGTCCATAATTGTACCACTCATGTGTTTCAGTTTTGCGTGTCAATTATCCTTTCCCACTACAACTAGTTGGCAGCAAGGTCATGCCACCAAAAAGGCATTAGAGTAGTAACCATGGAGAAGACTAATAATAGGTCACAAAGCCCTTGAATTCAAACAGAGAGGAGGAAGAAGGCAGTCACCCATGGCACAGTATACAACCTAAAAGCACAAGCTACCATCAGCATGCATGACATCGTCCTTACTGTCTTATCAATGTCCTCCTATAGCTTTCCTTAATATAACTGTAAGAAGGCAGTCCGTTTTACTGGCTATATTTATTCCCATGTATTAATCACCGCTCAATAACTCGCCTCATGTGGATGTGTCCGTCTCTGTATTTGCACTCTTCAAATAGCCTGCTGTCTGCAGCAAACAGAGCTGGCATCTGGAACAGAGAAATCACACCTGGTGACAGTCGGCTAGTGCAATGGTGGCAAATTAAGTCCTCAGCAGCACACGGCATTTAAGTGCACTGCACACGATACCAATCTGCAAGTTTATTACCACACCCTCCCCGCTTGCCGTTATCATAAACCACAGTCATTAAAAAGCATTTGACCTTTTTTCAACAGGGATCCAGAAATTACGTTTTTTTCTCCCCGTATGCTCTTTTCTCCCTCTCTCTCTCTCTCTCTCTCTCTCTCTCTCTCTCTCAAATCATGCTCCTCAGCAAATTGTAATCCAACCTCCTTCACAGAGCCAGCGACAGGCCAGGCAGCCCTGAGGAGATACAGCTTTTAATTAAATGCTACATCTGCCAATTGTTTTATAAAGACAATTAAGGAGACAAAGAAAAAGGGTTCAGATTAGAGAGAGAGAGAGAGAGAGAAACAAACAGAGCGAAAGTAAGGCAGAGCGGATGCCACTTTTAGCTTTGCATCTTGGACAGTGATGCTGAGACTTTGTGTGTGCATGGATCAGGGGAGAGGTCTGTGTGAGGGTGAGCTGAGAAAGACACACATAGATACATACTGGCTCTTTGAAATCCCCATTCATTGCTATCAGGCTCTGTCACATGTTCTGGTTTGTGTTTGTGTGCACCACTCGCACTGTGCTTGGCGCAGCTCTCAGCATTAAGCAAACTGCTTTAGGGCTTGTTTGGAGTGGAAGCATGAGACTGCTAGACTGCCTCCTCCATGTTTATTTATTCTACAGAGGTGACATCTTTCCTCAGAAGATTGAGGCCAACTGGTTTCTGCTCCAAGCTGCACTATTATCAC
Source organism: Neoarius graeffei (assembly GCF_027579695.1). Lineage (NCBI taxonomy): Eukaryota > Metazoa > Chordata > Actinopteri > Siluriformes > Ariidae > Neoarius > Neoarius graeffei. The sequence continues at coordinate 39,576,505 of NC_083575.1, read as the reverse complement.
TCGGAGAGGAGCCATACATGTTTATAGTTCCTGGAAGCGTAAAGTATTCTTCTTCTAAACGACATTTCATGTGTTGACTATCCATAAATGCAGCATCTCCAATCTATCTTCAGTTCAACTTCTGGTGGACTGAAGGTTTGGTTAGTATCATGCAAGTAATCCTGGTATGATGCTTGTCATTCTGTGATTTTTTTTCTATACCTGGTTCACCCCTATTTTCTCAGTTCTCTTGACTGAGCCCTGTCGCAACCTTTGGTTTCATTTGCAGTACTGGCATGAAGAAAAATGCTCACCTGCAGGGGGTGTGATGCTCAGCTGTGCATGAGAATAAGGGTCTCACCTGTCTGAAATGAGATTTGGGAGCCTGCTCACACACAACATAAGCTCTTTCAGTGGTCTGAGAGCAGTATCATGCCTCCAAGTTTCTTATGGATTAATGGTAAAACGAATCAACAGTACCTAATACTTAGCAAGCCTGGTCAGGGCATAGAGAGAAGGCTAAACACTGAGTAATGGTGTGTTGTGTAAGGAATATATCTCGAGGCCATGTTTGCCCCGAGTGCTGTATTGGGGTGACTAGGGGACAGGATAGGAAGTGTAAAAGCAGGCTTATTCGGTAGGGGTGACACATGATTTCCATATGAGCAGAAAATCCGATTTAACAGCATGTCAGCACAATAAAGCTGTGACTTGTGGTCCCCCTCACAACAAAATGGCACGAGTGACTCATCTTGGTAAAGTATGAAATTGATCTGGCTATAAGGCACCATGACCGTTTATCCAGTTAGGTACCAGCTTACAGCCTGCCCACAGGCACTATCATGAGACCTACCTGTAGCTGCATTTTATTACATTTCTGTGTTGTGTTAAATACAATCTGTCTCTACAAGATGAATCAATGCGATACTTTTTTATTTCAAAAAAAGGAAGCATAGAAGTTATATAATTCAACTGATCATGCATGACTAATAAACAATATCTTTTATCTCATCTCATCTCATTATCTGTAGCCGCTTTATCCTGCTCTACAGGGTCGCAGGCAAGCTGGAGCCTATCCCAGCTGACTACGGGCGAAAGGCGGGGTACACCCTGGACAAGTCGGCAGGTCATCACAGGGCTCAATATCTTTATAGTAATATAATTTTTTTCTGTGTATATAAACATACACAAACATTTAAGTCTGAGTTATCAGTAACATTTTTGTTTCAAGTTTGGATATAAAATATTTATAATCAAGAAATTATGTACTTCACTGACTAAAGATAGTCAAATAAAGACCCCACCCTCCAATAAACAATAAAGAAAAACAAGGCAGCAAGAAGGACCAAATCTAGTCCCCCCATTACATTTATTAGTAAGTATTAAGTAAATTAAGTCTTTATTATAAAGTTAACATTATTATATACATTATATATAAAAAAATATATTTTAAATGTTGCTCAATAACTATTCATTATCATGTATGGTTAATTAAGTTTTATTTGATAAGATAAGATAAGATAAGATAAGATAAGATAAGATAAGATAAGATAAGATAAGATAAGATAAGATAATACTTTATTACCCATGAGGGAATTCTTTTTACATCAACAGAGCATCATGGCATAAAATACAATTACAAAAACCAAACAACAAAGACATTTTTAAAAAATCAAACAATCACATAAGACACAACTCGGATATAAAACGCAAGTGACAAAACAACTCTTAACAAGTGACATAAGAATACACAAATATAAGCAAATAAACATTATACCTAAACTTGAATATTAGTAAATGCATATATAATAATAATACATACATACACCATAAGAATATAAATTAGTACGTCCTACAAGGGTGCCCCATAAAAAGGAATAATGACAAAGTACCAAATGAATAAAAGGCAAAACTAATGATTTTGATTTAAAAAGAAATATACTAGAAGGGATAAAAGATTTCTTTGCCCTATTGGTTCTTAATCTGGGTAAAAGCAACCTTCTTCCTGATGGTAAAAGAGAATATTCCAAATTTAAAACATGTAAACATGTAATACCTGTTGTATATGGATTTGAATGTCCAAACACAATGCAGTGCTTTCCCATCATTATTTTTATAAGATTCCTACAAAAATGTCCTATTTCAGCGAGTAAACAAGCATGGAGTCAGATGAACTGAAATGACCCAAATAACCAGGGTTCGGCTATCGGTGGTGCGCTATCAGCGGTGAGTGGGACAGTATTAAGTATAAACTACTTAATATTGTACCTGCTTATAATTGGCATAATATCAAACCTTAAAGTGTATGTAATGCCTGTATTGTCTCATCTCATCTCATTATCTCTAGCCGCTTTATCCTGTTCTACAGGGTCGCAGGCAAGCTGGAGCCTATCCCAGTTGACTACGGGTGAAAGGCGGGGTACACCCTGGACAAGTCGCCAGGTCATCACAGGGCTGACACATAGACACAGACAACCATTCACACTCACATTCACACCTACGGTCAATTTAGAGTCACCAGTTAACCTAACCTGCATGTCTTTGGACTGTGGGGGAAACCGGAGCACCCGGAGGAAACCCACATGGACACGGGGAGAACATGCAAATTCCGCACAGAAAGGCCCTCGCCGGCCACGGGGCTCGAACCCAGACCTTTTTGCTGTGAAGCGACAGTGCTAACCACTACACCACCGTGCCACCTGCCTGTATTGTAATGCTTTAAAATGAATATATATCATTAGTAATGACCAAAATGAATTAATAAAGCAGGGGGGAAATAATATTAATTATTTGTTATTTTATTATCAAGCACAAAACTATCGATAAATCGCAGCATCCAGATCCCAGAAAAAGGCAGCCTTGCCCCAGGGCTAATCTCGCATGGAACCCTGGTTATCTGGGTCATTTCCATTCATCTGACTGTGCTTGTTTACTTACTGAAATCGGACATTGTTTTTGGAATCTTACAAAAATAATGATGGGAAAGCACTGCATTGTGTTTGGATGTTCAAGTCCATATACAACAAGACATTCAGTTCACAAATTTCCGAGAAATGACACTAATCTAAAGCGACAGTGGGTGAGGTTTGTGCAAAGGAAGCAGGCAGATTTAGTGTCACCTACTAATAATAAATCTGATTAATCAAGTGTTCATCACCACCAGAACAACCACATGGGAATTAATGGAGCAAAAAGAAACCCATTTATTTAATAAATGACACTTGATCTGACATTTGGACAGTTCATCAATTCCCCTATTATTGCCCACTTCATATTTTCTTTCAATAATTACACTGAATAAGTGTAGGTTTTAAATGTTATATTTCTGCATTTATTGAGGGACATGGAAATATTTTCTCTCTATTTTGCAGCGGCCAGCTTAGAATAAAAATCCACAAACCCATCTGTGTTTCCAATTCTCTCTGGCTGGTGGTGCGCTATCGGTGGTGAGTGGGACTGTCGTGAACTGAGTGAACTGGCAGTTTCTCATCTTGGGGGCTTGAAAAGACAACCATTTACTCCGGAATATCCTTGATAATCATCTGCCCCTTTATCCGACATATAAGAATCCTAATCACTATCAGAATTCTGTCCAAAACTTGATTCCATATCGAGACTGGTCTAACCACTGCTGAGCACATGAACGAAACTGATATCTGGATTGTTATACGTGTGATGTCATGCACCCCTTCAGGATCTTCCGATTCCGTCTTGGCAGATTCTGTAAAAATTGCCTGATCTTATTGAGTTTCCATTAATTTATGGCATTTTGGATCAGTTATGGTTCGAAAACACATGGCCAATCAACATAATGATTGTTACTTTGTACAAGGAAAAAAGTGTGGTTTAGGGACATTACATGCACTTTAAATTAAAGTGTTACTGAATTTTTGAAATAAGATTTAAAACATCTTACAGAAGGAAATTTCAGACATAATGCAGCATGCAGCATGTTTCCAGAATCTCATCTCATTCATCTCATTATCTGTAGCCGCTTTATCCTGTTCTACAGGGTCGCAGGCAAGCTGGAGCCTATCCCAGCTGACTACGGGCGAAAGGCGGGGTACACCCTGGACAAGTCGTCAGGTCATCACAGGGCTGACACATAGACACAGACAACCATTCACACTCACATTCACACCTACGGTCAATTTAGAGTCACCAGTTAACCTAACCTGCATGTCTTTGGACTGTGGGGGAAACCGGAGCACCCGGAGGAAACCCACGCGGACACGGAGAGAACATGCAAACTCCACACAGAAAGGCCCTCACCGGCCACGGGGCTTGAACCCGGACCTTCTTGCTGTGAGGCGACAGCGCTAACCACTACACCACCGTGCCGCCCGTTTCCAGAATCTGCTCTTCTGTTATTTAAATCCTTAGTACGTAGTCGTGCACAGTTACAGGGTATTCAGTTTATTCATCTCATGTCATTATCTCTAGCTGCTTTATCCTGTTCTACAGGGTCGCAGGCAAGCTGGAGCCTATCCCAGCTGACTACGGGCGAAAGGCGGGGTACACCCTGGACAAGTCGCCAGGTCATCACAGGACTGACACATAGACACAGACAACCATTCACACTCACATTCACACCTACGGTCAATTTAGAGTCACCAGTTAACCTAACCTGCATGTCTTTGGACTGTGGGGGAAACCGGAGCACCCGGAGGAAACCCACGCGGACACGGGGAGAACATGCAAACTCCACACAGACAGGCCCTCGTCAGCCACGGGGCTCGAACCTGGACCTTCTTGCTGTGAGGCGACAGCGCTAACCACTTCACCACCGTGCCATTTATTAAAATCTATAATTCATACAGAATAGAGATGCTGGCAGTACTAAATAGACAATCTTAGGAGATAAAGAATATGATCATCTGTATTACACATTCACGAATTGTGAATCTGGGTATCACTGAGCAAAAAAGTGAACAAGCAAACAAATAAACAAATAAAAAACAATGCCAGTTTGTCTTTCATGCACATGCTGTATTTGTGCCTGTAAATGTGATTTAGCAAAAACAAATATTTTAATTTTTAATATAAAATCATACACATCAATTTTCCTAAATCTCTGTCTAATCCAAGTAATTATTAATTGCATTACATTTTTAAACAATTAGCAATATTCCATAAAAGTTATTTTAGAACAATTTTTTCAACCAGGACATAGATTCTAGACAATTGTTATTTTAATAAATTTAAAATAATATATTAAAATGTACACTTAAAAAGGAATAACAGGGTGGGTAACTGTGTGGCCTAATATTAATTATAGCACAGAAGGAGTAGATAATGTGTGGGGGTCAATCACGAACATGTCTAACAAGTACAGATTCTGAAGGAAATATCCACAAAACTTCTAATCAGTTATTTATAAGGTTACTGTTATTTACAAGCCAGCGGTAACCAATACCAACTTTAAAACATATGAACATATAACCTGGTTAGATGTTCAATCAAAGACAAACACATATGTAACATTTCTCTCTTTTTCCTTCGGCAGGATGTTATTTTTGACAGGAGAATGACAGTGAAAGCATATAACCTCGAATAGTGGTACAGTCTTTCTAAAATGATAAATTTGCTTAAAGAGATTCTCAAGAAGGTGAAAGCAGCAGCTTTATTAGCAGTACTATAACCATAGACTATCAGTGGAAATCCTGCTTTTTTCACACATCTTTGTATGAATAATATTATGAAAAGGTGGATAATTTGAATCACTGAAAAAAACTGCAATAGTTTCAAATAATTCATCTCTCATCTCATTATCTCTAGCCACTTTATCCTTCTACAGGGTCGCAGGCAAGCTGGAGCCTATCCCAGCTGACTACGAGCGAAAGGCGGGGTACACCCTGGACAAGTCGCCAGGTCATCACAGGGCTGACACGTAGACACAGACAACCATTCACACTCACATTCACACCTACGGTCAATTTAGAGTCACCAGTTAACCTAACCTGCATGTCTTTGGACTGTGGGGGAAACCGGAGCACCCGGAGGAAACCCACGCGGACACGGGGAGAACATGCAAACTCCACACAGAAAGGCCCTCGCCGGCCCCGGGGCTCGAACCCGGACCTTCTTGCTGTGAGGCGACAGCACTAACCACTACACCACCGTGCCGCCCGTTTCAAATAATTTTGTTTTTTTTTTTTTAAAATTGAAAGTGGATTATCCAAAGTAACTAATCAATAAGCTCTGTTTACACCCAAAACTACCCCCAAACACACAGGAAAGCATATTACTACTAATGCTATAATACTACTATACTACTACTGTACTACTGCTATACTACTAGTATACTTATTCGGCCAAGTACCAGCACGGAGGAATGGATTAATGTGAGGCAGGCTTGTGCTGGTCTTGATCCACACTCTCTTCCCATGACCTTCCTGTGGAAGCAGGTGTGGAGACTAGAACGTGTATCCTGTCAGGTCAGGGTGCAGCAGACTGACCAGAACCTTGGTGTGTTGAGGTCTGCTCTTCCAGGCCAAAGTGACCAAAGCTGTCTGCAGACACTGCACAGTACCACTAACCTACTGTAGGGCTCCCTTAGGCTACCTTCTTCACCAGAGCCCCATTTACCAGGAGTGTTTCATGGTGAACTGTGACAGCCTTCATGGCTACTGTAATGACCCATGAGTCAGACCCACAACATACTTCGCCTGTCCCAGCAAATCCATAATTGGTCCTGTTTCCATCTCCCATGACGTGGATGTAGGGTTTATGAGAAACAGGACATCAATGGAATTGTAACGTGGGTGGATGAACTTGCATGTCTCATATTGGCCTGGTCAGCCACCAAAGAACACACAAGTAGTCAACCTTTGCCCAAAGGCGAGATCTATCTTTTGGAGACAGCTCACTCCATCATCATCATCATCATCATCATCATCATCATCAATAGTATACTACTACTATATTGCTGTTATACTACTGCTATACTATTAAAACAATACTGCTATACAACTGCTATTCTACTACTGTACTATTGCTATTCTACTACTATACCACCACTCCAGTGATACTGCTATACTACTGCCATTCTATTATTGTACTACTGCTGTTCTACTACTATACCACTACTACTATACTACTGATATACCACTACAGTGATACTGCTATACTACTGCAATTCTATTATTGTACTACTGCTATTCTACTACTATTCCACTACTACTGTACTACTGCTATACTACTACAATGATACTGCTATACTACTGCTATTCTACTACTATACCACTACTGATATACTGCTGATATACTGCTACAATGATGCCGCCATACTACTGCTATATTAATACTGTACTACTGCTTTTCTACCACTATACCATGACTACTATACTACTGCTATACTGCTGCTATACTACCACTGTGCTCATGCTTTTCTACTACTATACCACTACTACTATACTGCTGCTATGCTGCTGCTACACTACTAATATGCCACTGCTATACTACTGCAATGATACTACTATACCACTATTCTACTACTACACCACTAGTACCACTATACTACTGCTATATTGCTGCTATTCTACAGCTACACTTTTACTATGCTACTGTTATACTACTAGAATAATGTATAATACTGTGCAGTAATACTGTACTACTGCTATTTGACAACTATACCACCACAACTATACTACTACTATACTACTGCTGTGCTGCTTCTATACTTCTGCTATGCTACTATTATACTGCTAATATACTATTGATATACTACTACTATACTACTACTGTATTACTGCCACAACACTACAACACCACAACTATACTACTAATATACTATTGATAAACTACTTCACTACTGCTACAGTACTACTATACTACTAATATACTATTGGTATGCTACTGCTAGACTCCTACTATACTACTACTGCGCTACTGCTACAGCGCTACTATACTACTATACTGCTGATACACCATTGATATACTACTGCTATTCTACTACTATACTACTACTGTGCTACAGCTACAGTACTACTATGCTGCTACTACTATGCAACCAATATACTATTGATATACTACTGCTATTCTACTACTATACTACTACTATACTACTGCTGCAGTGAAACTATACTACTAATGCACTGTTGATATACTACTGCTATACTACAGTACTACTATACTGCTAATATACTATTGATGTACTACTGCTATTCTACTACTGCACTACTACTATACTCCTACTGTATTACAGCTGCAGTGCTACTATACTACTAATGTGCTGTTGATACACTACTGCTATACTACAATGCTACTATACTGCTAATATGCTATTGATGTACTACTGCTATTCTTCTACTATACTCCTACTATGCTCCAACTATATTACTGCTACAGTGCTACTATGCTACTAATGTACTGTTGATATACTGCTGCTATACTACCGTACTACTATACTGCTAATACACTATTGATGTACTACTGCTATTCTACCACTATACTCCTACTATGCTCCAACTATATTACTGCTACAGTGCTACCATGCTACTAATGTACTGTTGATATTCTACTGCTATACTACAGTACTACTATACTGCTAATGTACTATTGATGTACTAGTGCTATTCTACTACTATACTACTGCTATACTATAGTGCTACTATACTACTACTTGGTAGAAATAATGTAATATTTATATAGTGTGTAGACGATATAACGCTATATGAAATGTGTCCTTCAGTATTATTTATGTTTGTGTTCATGTTTGTTAGGCCAGGCCAAGCACACATCCACAATGAAATGAAAGAGCACACAGAGCATACGTGAATGAAAAACCCTAAATGTAAGGTGTAGTGTTCACAAGCAGCTGAGAATCCTCTTTCTTTACAGTGTGTGCTCTTCAACAAAATGTCATGCTGGAAAGTGATGGTACACTATTCACACATGCTCTTCTGAAAGCCTGTGACTCTCACTATGCAGCCTGCACAAACACTTCCTTTTATCCCGTGCTGGCACAAGCTTTTAAAACACAATCTGCAAGTAAAATTCACAAAATTTGAAAAGTTGAAAGGTTAGACCATAATAAAAGCTCAAAACAAACAAAAAAATGTGTAAGAGGATAAGGAGCTTATTATTAACTCATTGAAAGCAATTCCAAACAGCAAGAGAATTCAACTGCTTTGTTTTTTTGCAACTCTAAATATAGATATTTTATTTGGATGTACAATAAAATAATATTTGGATTTTAACTTAAGCATGGTTTCAGCACAAAAAGCCAAACAGGTCTTTCAACAGGCTACATTCTTTCCTCATAGCATATTTTATTTTATTTTCAAGCAAATGATTGTTGTTATTTTGAATTTGACCACCACTGCTGTGTCTAAAGGGCAGAGTCTATGATACTAATGATAAAATACTGATGTGTGTAAACTGAAACAAAATAAAATAAAAATACAAAGCAGAAGGAAGCATCTGTTTGATGAAATATCAGCAACACACAAAACACTGCCTATATCTCTTTATGTGAGTGCAATAAGGCATGCTAGCCTTGTTAAACACACACACACACACACACACACACACACACACACACACACACACACACACAGCCCCTGAGCCAATTCTCTTCTTCTACTAATAAATACACAAACACAATCAGCAAAACATTGAGCCAATTTCCCCTCTGCTGCCCTACTAAATCTCTCTCTCTCTCTCTCTCTCTCTCTCTCTCTCTCTCTCTCTCTCTCTCTCTCACACACACACACACACACACACACACACACACACACGCAAAGCTCCTCTAATTTCCTCCGGCTGCCACATTGGCAGGGAGTGTGTTGTAGCACAAACAGAGATGTGTTTTGGGTAATTGCTCATGCCGTGTATGTATGGAAATCTCAGAGTGTGTGACAAGGCTAGATAGCTGCCCAATGTTGTCCTGATCCACGCTTTAGGCTTCCAGCCAAAGTATTTTATCTCTTAATGCATTAGAGTGATCTTCCAATTAGCCCACGCTCATAATACCCCAGCTTCTGGTGGTGCTTGTGTGTGTGTGTGTGTGTGTGTGTGGGGCTTGGGGGTTTCAGCGATAGTTCTGGTTGAGAGGTAAAATGAGGTGCTTATTGTGTGTGTGCGGGGGTTGTGTGCTTGCCGCAGCTCCCGTTGTAAAGTTTGCTGATAAGGGGAACTGGGCCCTTGAGCATCCATTCAGCCCGGTACATTAACACTCCTTATCGGCAGCCCAGATAACGAGTGCATGCCATTTGCCTTCGGAGGAATTAGCTCGTCTTCCTTGGCTAACCAGGCAGTGGTGATTAACCTTTATGCTGTCCAATATTCTCCCAAGACTCCTTCTCTCAGATTAGACACTATTAGTTATGACCAACTAAATGAACAGAGAGGGAGTTAGAAATGAATGCATAGTGCAATGTGTGTGTGTGTGTGTGTGTGTGTGTGTGGTAACACCACACGTTATTTGTCGTCTTTTACAAATTCATGCGTATGTCCTAGCACCCACTTTTCCATCTTATATATATATATATATATATATATATATATATATATATATATATATATATATATATGCGTGTAATTTCACGCTCTCTTACACCCAGCCAAGAAATTCAACAACAAATCTGCACCATTTCACTCACAAGACTAGAAACATTACATTTAATTATTTTTAAAATACAAGCTGACTGTTTTTCGACACAAATGATGCTGATGAAATTACTGTTTAATGCAACTGTTTCATTTATCTTATATATTGCTTTCATAAATTGCTTTCCATTGTATAGGATTTCAGATATTTATATCATAATATTGCTTTGATAAATGGAAACCCAATTTATTTCTTGTTTACAATTCTGACTACGAATTAGTCAACAGCCTATGGAGGCTATACTAAATTGATGAGCAATGTAATATTCCATTATCTCTTTTGGTTAATTTTGTAGTTTGTGTTAATTGCATTTTAAAAAGAGACACACGCCTGCAGCATTGTGTTAATCTGTTCTAATGTTAATCATAACATTACTAATAATAAACTGTTGAGGTTTTAATGTGAAGTATTGTCTTGCTGGTTTCATGAGAAGAATGTTTTTGGGTTTTTTTTTTGGTCATAACTTTAAAATAAATCTGCAGTACACTGGACTCATATAATAGCAATAATTTTAATTAATTTATCTTTTCCTTTCAACAGTATTCTGATAAAACCTTTAACTGGAGCTAAGGCACCAGTAGAAGTGCCGTAAGAATGAGCCACAAGCTCCTGTCAGTCATATTGCAAATCTGTGGAAGCATGGCTTTATCTCATACTTATTTCGCGCTGGTGCATCCCATCTCCTGTCTCCTTTTTCCTTCCTTCCATATCTATTATCCTGTTCTGTTCAGCCTGTTATGACGTCTGGGAGTGTCTTAGTGTACATTTGGCTACTTATCCTTTTAGTTAGGGAAATTTTTGAAGGGTTGTTACAGTAAATTGAGCTTGCTCGGAGTTTATAAACCACTGAGTGTAAGTATTCTAGATTAGGATTGAGGTTTTAGGCCAAGTGGCTGTTAAAGAATATCTAAGTGAAAGTGTGGTACAATGTTTGGCACTTAGTGTGAGCTCACTGCTTTTGATGGGCATCACCGCAATAATGTGATGTAGACAATACACATGGGTAGAATGCACCTGCCAAAGTGTGTGTGTGTGCACTTCCACATGAGATAACTACTCTCTTGCCCAAACAGTGTTAACTATAGAAATCATTCCATTACATTCAACTCAAACACACACCACCAATGTGTCTTTCTGTATTGGTACCGTAAAGCTGCATGGCCTTGTAGCTCTCAGCTTCCATGTAGTTTTGCTTGAAATGTTAAAGTGCTTTCACAGTAGTGAAGCCTGTCCACTGTTTATACACACAGAGGCTGAAAATCCCCATGCCATCATGGTTTTGAGAAATCACCAACTGTCTTTCATTCTCTATTGTGTTTCAGGAAGATAACTTCACAGACGTGACATGGGATGACACTTGTACACACACTGGTACATGACGCCATCCAAGCTAGTCCTGGTTTCAACCAGATTAAGTCTCCTTGTTGAAAGAAAATGTGGAATTGGATTACCGCTCTGGAAGCAAGACCCTGGATTTCTCACACCAAGCAAGTGTCTTTGAAAGAAGGCTGCGCTTCTAAAACAAATGCATATACACACATACATTCATGCATCGTGCCTGCACAGTGATGGTTCTGCAGCATGGACCCACACAACCAGCACTCCCCAGGCGCCCAACACATTTATCTATGAGCACAATTAAGAGCATGAAATTTGAACATGCTGTGTTAACTAAGAAAGTGCTTTTGTTCCAAAGGAAACAAAGCCCTGTGGAAAAATGAGTTTTTCAGCCTTGAGAGAGCAATGCCAAGGCTCACTGATACCCAGAATAATCACATTCTGCCTCAAATCCCTGCGGCTGGCACAGGTAGAGCTCATTTAAGACCGTCCACTGGCTAACCAGGAGCAGATTCTGAATTGTGGATTCTCTCTATTTCTCTCACTCAGGAACTGAGCCTGGAGTCCATCCTCCACCCTAAAACACCAACTGCCCCCCTCTTCATCATTTCACTGAAGGTACCAAAGTCAGAAGGCGCACCCCCTCGAGGACCCCTGTCTAAAACCATGCACTCATAGGAGAAAAAAGGGCCACTATAATACCATTCACCAGTGCATTTCTCAAATGAATCCTCGTCTCCACCTTAAGAGAATGACTAATCAAGCAGTCCAGACTCCAAGCTGTCAGTCAAGCGGCTTCGCTATCTTCCCACCACGGCTTCTTCCTCTAATACCAATTTAAATAATTCACAGGCCTTCCACTGCCATTATTCAAAAAGATCATAATAGTTTTCCTTGTGCCCAAAGCACAAAAAATCAATTATTTCCCCACAAAGACTTGAAAGTACTTAGCACGGCGCTGTGGCGAGCTGAGTTATATCAAATTGAAACCGCACTCATTACACGGCACACAATTAGTTACCTCTGGTCTGCACGGCCTTTCATTGCGAATGGCATATCTGTATTATTACAGAAACAAGCATGCAAATGCTATTGTTGGGGATTTAGAGAAATCAATAAGACAGTGGTGTGAGCATTTGGTGGCCTGTCACTCAAATCTGCTGCAGGCCAGAGATAAAGGTCTGAATTCAAATTAGTGCAGGCAGCCCGTGACATCATAAGTGACACCCCAAATAAAAGCCCCGGCTCCATGACATATGTAATTATTCCTCACGCATTCTCCTCCTTTCTTCTTCTTCATTGTGTATACTTATGTCAGGATGTTTCATATAAAAGGATTAAGAGTAGTTTAATGAGAAAATGTAATTGTTTTTTTCCCCCTTCTACATGGTGTGTGTGTGTGAGAATCCAGCATTTATCCAATGAGTGAGCTAATCGGTATCTCTTCTTTTTCTGTCTCATAGTACTTGCACACGCTCTGTCTCTATTTTAACTATCGGTGGTGACCTGGGACAATACAATCATGTCCTTTACTTAATTTGAATTTTGCACTATTTCCTCCTGCATGAATAAGTGTGAAGAAGCACGACTCTGTTTGCTCCTTCACAGAGCATGTCCACTGTGAAGGAATTATTGCAGACATCTTTGGTGAATGATCTTCTTGACCTGACCTGTCCTAGCCCCCAGTTTGATCCCATAATGGGGCAGGTGAGGTTAAAGGTCATAACCTATTGAGGCTGAAGTGGGGAGAAGACACGGGAGACAAGGGTGAAGCATCTGCAACGGAAGCAGAGGCTCCTGCAGTGACCTGTCACCCGAGTGATCATCTAACAGCTCTGAGGGCATCCGAGTGCTCAAAAGAGGGACAACAATTACCAATTAGCAGTCTGGCCTCCACTTGCAAAACAAAGCCCAATAGGAATGTGGCTGCTGAAATACCACAAAAGGGAATTAAGGGAGGTAACACTGAACACAGCATATACATTAACAACAACTGTGGATGTGTTCCTAGCCAGGTAGAAGCATCTGATTTGAGGAGCTTCTTTCATATTCCTGGCTCCGATGCTCATTTTTGAACATTGTAGCCATCCCAAATGTTGCTCTTCCAAAAACAAACAAAGCCATGCCTTTCGCTTGACAGGGTAAGCAGAGAGAAGAGTGGGGAGGGAGAACATGCCCTTTCCCGGCCTTTCTTTCTTTCTCTCAATATCCTTCCCCCTTCCCCTTTATCGCAGGGGGTTCTGCATTCAATGTCGGTTAAACGTTTGCACAGCTACACAATGGCAGAGTGAGATGGCAGGTGCGAGGGAGCGAGAGTGAGAGACAGGGTAAGAGAAATGGAGGAAGACAGAGAGAGGCTTAGAGCAAGGGGGTAGGAGTAATTTGGCGACTGGAAGGGAGCACATTAATGCTAGTTGGGTCAGGGGGCACACTACGTTCGGAATAAATTTTTGGAAAAAAAATAGCATCTACCTAAATACTAACTTCTGTTCATTTTTGACAGGGGCATTTATTAATTTCACAAATAAAAACAAACAAATGTAAATTAAGTTAACGGCACTGCAAAATAACCTGAACCTTTAAAAATATTGTGCACACAGCAGGCAAAGGAGGAAGGAACAAGAACGAAAAATTACTAATTATTATGTCCTTTATAATTTGGTAAAATCCACTTACACAAGCTTTGCAAAAGGTTCAAAACTGGCAGAACATTCAAAGCTACAGAAATAAAAACCAACAAAAAATATAGCAGTCCTCTCTATGTTGCCCTGAAAATGGCAACGAGTGACGGCAATTTAAAACACAAGAACAATATCTTCATTAAAATGGAGTAACTCAGGCATGGGCTTTATTTAAATAATATTTAATTGCTACATTTGACTAGAGGTCGTAACTTGGAATTCCCAATTTTGGACAAGGAAAAACAAGGATGGTTTCCTCAACTCCGAGTTCTTCCAAGTTTACCAAGTGACATCAAATCAATACGACTGTGCAGACTATCATCGGTAAACAAATTAGCACATCTTACTTTTAAAGGAGTTATACTTCATATACAATTAATGTTAGGCAGAGACAAAGTAAAAAAAATAAATAAAAAAAACAGGCAAGAGTCAGACGATGTGCAAACAACATGAACAGGGCAAGGCAAAAATCAGACCAGAAAATACAGAATTGGATCAAAAAAGACTATAACAAGAACGGCTTGGTAAAGACTGGTAAGGAACACAGAGTGTATACTTTGTAGTTGGATAAGTGTACTTTTACAGTCTTTATATATACTGTGTGTGTGTGTGTGTGTGTGTGTGTGTGTGATAGAGTTCAGGTGTGCTTGATCAGTAATCAGGTAAAAGGGACTGTGGGTGATGGGAGTTGGAGTCCTTGGCTGCCATGCTTGTAGGGCGCGCGATGTTATGGGTTATGGGTAGTGTAGTTGAATTCTGATTCCAGCGTGTAAAGTCTATATTAACAGCAGATCAGGCTGCATGATGCCACCTTGCACACTGACGTAGAGGAATCACATTGTACAGTTAAGCTCAAAATGCAAAATATGCTGAAGTAATTTCACAAATTTCCTCCAAGTGCTGACAAAATCTGTATATGGGAAAGCTAAAGAATGGATTAATTGTCCTGTCGAGTGTAAAACTGTGTTCCAGTGTAGTCAGTTATTACTTTTTATATTGTATGCATATACAGTACTGTACAAAGGTCTTAGGCACCCTATTTTTTTCATACAAACTTTGTTATAGGTTTCTATTTTATGACTTCTACATTATTGAGTCAGTACAAAAACATTTTAGAGTCCCAAATGCTCGTTTTCCAGCACAAAATTAAATGTTACAGAAAAAAAATGCTTGTATCTGAGCAGCATATTACATAAGAGAGCATTTTTCAGATTAAAAAAAGAAAACATAATGAAGGTTACTGGGTTTTGGTGCAAAATTTAGACGCGAGTGTGACAGTCAAAATGTCCAGAAGAACTGTGGCTGGTTCTGTAAGATGCTCAGTAAAATCTACAGCTCATTTCCTTATAAAACTGCACTCACTGTACCTGAGACTACGATTATTTTTTTAAAGCAAAAAAAAAAAAAAGTCTCACACCAAATATTGACTTTGCGTCATTTATTAAGGCTTACTGCTGTTTATAGTATTTTTTTTATGTTGAAACCTTTCATTTCATTATTTTTAATCCATTTTCAGCCTACAGCATTTCTTTACATGTACCAAAGACTTTTGCACAGTACTGTATATTGTTCTGAAAATAAATATTTTAAACAGTAATTTGGTTTATTCAGTGTGCACCATTTCGAAGAATATTCTTCCAAATGAAATTCTTTATTGTGATATTTGTATAGAGATTTTTCAATATAGAAGTGCTAGTTGTAGAAGAGCGATATTTCACTTTAGTATAACATGTATGGGTTTTTATGGTACTCGCCCCTTCTTATTGCATCTTTGTAAATAGAAGCTACATCAGCAGCTCCAGCACTATAGTTCGCTTTACTACTCCTCTCAGAAATCAATATTACCCCATTCACTCCTGCTTATTTTAAAAACCTCACCAAATGTGATGCTTCTGAAGCACAAACTATTTACAGCAAGATGCTGATACGGTACATAAGTAATATATTTTTAAAAATAATGTGTATATTGTAGAGCTATATTTATACATACTCTGTATATTGTGTATATTCTGCAGAGCAAGCCATCATCACATTTTTATTTTTTGATTTTTGTATTCTATTTATTACTTTTTTTTTTAAGGTCCGGGTTCGAGCCCTGTGGCCGACGAGGGCCTTTCTGTGCGAAGTTTGCATGTTCTCCCCGTGTCCGCGTGGGTTTCCTCCGGGTGCTCCGGTTTCCCCCACAGTCCAAAGACATGCAGGTTAGGTTAACTGGTGACTCTAAATTGACCGTAGGTGTGAGTGTGAATGGTTGTCTGTGTCTATGTGTCAGCCCTGTGATGACCTGGCGACTTGTCCAGGGTGTACCCCGCCTTTCGCCCGTAGTCAGCTGGGATAGGATCCAGCTTGCCTGCGACCCTGTAGAACAGGATAAAGCGGCTAGAGATAATGAGATGAGATGAATGAGAAGTTTTAACAATTAAAGCTAGCATTTAATAAACCATAGAAAAGCATAAAAGTCAGTCAGTCAATACTTATTAGGCTCTGCAATAATAATGCAGAGTGAGACATGGTGTTGTTCATCAGTTTAATGAACCATGAATGCAAAGAAGTTGAAGTCAAACAAATTTACTAAAAGCTAGTTAGCATACAAGCATCATTAGCTTCAAGTGCAACACTACATACAGTTATAAGGGGGGAATCCAAAATCATTATTTTACCTTAGTGATAAATGATGTTTGGATCTGATACTGTATTTACTGCCAGTCTTAGTTTCAAATATTTTACCACATTTTACTGATTGCATTAACTTCTGTATCCAGGAGGAAAGAAGTTTGCTAACTCACTCCATCCACTTCATGAGCAACAGATTTTTTTTCCAGCTTGAAAAAGCACTTAAAATATTTAATGTTGTATTTCCTCTTCTGTCCACAGCTGCAGGATCTGGTTGTGCTATGTGTTTATTGGTTGATTCTTCAGTATTTTCTCTTCTGATGGAGTGAGGGGTCTTAGGCAGCAGCTAGAGCAAGACTTATATGCAGTCTTATATGTCTTGACTTAAAACGGTCTTATGCACACACATACTTTCCCTTTATTTCTCAGAATTGGTGTTAATGACACCTCTGCAATAATCGTTCCATCATGTTTCACCATTCTACATATATTTGTAAGAGTATTTTTAATAGTACAAGAGAAAAATATATTACCTGTTGCATCTTTATTATTCACAAATATCAGCTGTTTATTTCTGTATCTGTCTCCTTTTTTGCACTATCATGCTTCAGTGCTTAAAGTATGCCAATATTGCAATAATTGAGTGTGTATTGGTGTGATTTGGCAGCCACATCATGCAGCACGGAAGGAAATTTAAAAGACAGAAAAATGCAACTTCACTCACAGATTCTACAGACAGCAAAACCTCCAGAAGTAGATTAAGCATGTATTTACCTATTACAACATGTTAATAATAATAATAATAATAATAATAATAATAATAATAATAATAATGAAAACATACATTGGCTGCCCAGTTCACCCAATTCTAAAACATAGCCTCAGTTATAGGCTTCAAATTTACAGCCACTAGGCTGTAGTGTTGTGACAGATGGTGCATAAAAGGCGTTTCCATGTTTCATGTGTGGGCTGCCCCAAGTATGTCTGCTTATAGTGTACAAAGTCCATATCAAACCTGGAAAACTGCTTGCAAAATTAAAAATTTATACTAAAAATTAAAATTTGTTTCTTCCAAATTTAGCCCTGCAATGATCTGGTGACTTGTCCAGGGTGTACCCCGCCTCTTGCCCATAGTCAGCTGGGATAGGCTCCAGTTTGCCCGCAACCCTGCACAGTATAAGCAGTTATGGATAATGGATGGATAGATTTTCCAAATTTTGGTGTATTTTTTTTTCAAATGCACTTGAAACTTGACCACAAATCATAATATGCAGTTTGGTCAAGAAATTTTTAAAATGACAGGAATTTTTTAATTATTTTGAGCGTCAGGAAACAGTGCATTTGATTATCAGGAGAGGGGACATGTTCCAAAAGTTTGTGTGCCCCTGGGTGAGACAGACAGTGAGTAGCCCATTTGGAACAATAATGAACGAACATATTAACAGAGACTCAGGAGTCTGCGCTTGACCTCTGCGTGATGGTACTATTAAAACTGCAGGATGGTAGGGAGTGTCCGGCAAACAGGTATTCAATTCAGAGCTTGCATTTGTTTACTTCTTTCCAGCTAAGAGAAAACAGACCTCGCTGCTCATGTCAGCAGCCCCTACTAAAAATGATCCTGCTGCCAAGACCACAGGCTGAACCCCAGACCTTTATTCACACACACACACACACACACACACACACACACACACACACACACACACACACACACACACACACACACACACACACAGAGCATCACTTATAAAACAGGACCACCAATATACACACTCCTACTCTTTTCTCTGTACTCAACCAAGGGAGATAAAGAGCAGCAAGCTGGCCTGGGGTACGGGCTAGATGGTTGGGTTTTTTTTTTTTGGGGGGGGGGATGGGGGATGGGCTTGGTGTTGGAGGGTGGCACACAGACACTTCAGACCTGTCATTCAGTCACTGCCAAAAAGCAGTTATGGAGTGAGCAGCTGCAGGACGTGTTGCATTGTTGTCCATATCCTTTATGCTAAATTAGCTTGTTTGTATTTATATGAGTGGGCTTGTGAGATGTTGATCATATGGACTAGAAATATTTATCCTGAGTGTCCCATGGCAGTGATAGTGATAAACAACCCAATGCACAGTTAATGATCCAATGAAGCATGACTTTAGTGATAGCGGAGCAAAGCATGTGGAACATAGCCCAGTACTTAAGAGAAATGCATTGACCCGATTTTTGATGGCTTTTTGACAGCGCGACATCCATATGTACGAACAACGAATGTGTACCACCACAGGGAACCCGACCGTAAGTGCAAGGCAATGTATCTCATAAACACTTGACCACCAGACAACGATATTTGTATCTTTATTTACATTAGATAGATGGGTTTTTATCCAGCGCTTATTTTTAATTTGCTTTTTAAAAAATAACATGGGATTATTTATGCACACATTTTACAGAAAATATTCACGACAGTTTCATATAAAACTAGTTAAAACCATTTTATAAGTCCGCTAGCTTGTTGGACAATTGACAGTTTCTGTCATGTAAGGGCTGTAGATGGACGTAAGTGCAGGAAGAGTTTTATTGAAAGCACGCTAGCAAACAGATCCAAAATGTAGACAAAGGCAGGGTCAAAAAACAGTCAGTGGTCAAGTGAGGCACAGACCGGATATCAGAGGTAATATAATACTCACAGTCCAAAAACACAGAGTCAAAACCGGAAAACCGATACAAAATACAAGGCTTGGTAACATCAGACACAGGGTACAGAGCATATACTTGACAAAGTATATGTGTTACTGAAAGTCCTTATATGCATGTGCTGTGATTGAGCTCTAATCAGGAACAGGTGCATGCTAATTAGTCCTAAAGGCATGCACGTGCTTTGCAGTCTGCGGCTGCACCCTCCGAAGTCCAATGCACGTGGACTTGAAAGATGTAACCAGAAACTGGTTGACATATCAAGTTTGATACAGTGTCTTGCAAAAGTATTCATCCCTGTTTGTGTTTGTCCTGTTTTGTCACATTACAAGCGGGAATTAAAATGGATTTTTGGTGGGGTTAGCACCATTTGATTTACACAACATGCCTACCACTTTAAAGGTGAAAATTGTTCTTTTACTGTGACGCAAACAATAATTAAGATGAAAAAACAGAAATCTGGAGTGTGCATAGGTATTCCCCCCCCAAAAAAAAGTCAATACTTTGTAGCACCACACTGAAAAAAATGGCCTGTTAAATTAACACAAAAAAATCTTGTACATCGGTTGCACTTATTAAAATCATATCCACTAAGACCAATTAAGTCATGTTTGTTTGACTGAACATGACTTAATTGGTCTTAGTGGATATGATTTTAATAAGTGCAACCGACGTACAAGATTTTTTTGTGTTAATTTAACAAGCCATTTTTTTCAGTGCACCTTTTGCTGCAATTACAGCTGCAAGTCTCTTGGGGTATGTCTCCATTAGCCTAGCACATCTAGCCACTGGGATTTTTGCCCATTCCTCAAGGCAAAACTGCTCCAACTCCTTCAAGTTAGATGGGTTGCGTTAGTGTACATCAGTCTTCAGGTTATGTCACAGATTCTCAATTGGATTGAGGTCTGGGCTTTGACTAGGCTATTCCAAGACATTTAAATGATTCCCTTTAAACCACTCCAGTGTAGCTTTAGCAGTATGTTTAGGGTCACTGTCCTGCTGGAATGTGAACCTCTGTCCAAGTCTCAAACCTCTGGCCGACTCAAATAGGCTTTCCTCCAGAATTGCCCTGTATTTATTGCCATCCATTTTTCCTTCAGTCCTGACCAGCTTTCCTGTCCCTGCAGATGAAAACTATCCCCACAGCATAATGCTGCCACCATCATGCTTCACTGTAGGAATGGTGTTCTCAGGGTGTTGGGTTTGCGCCACACATGGCGTTTCCTATGATGGCCAAAAAGATCAATTTTAGTCTCATTTGACCAGAGAATCTTCTTCCATGTGTTTGGGGAGTCTGCCACATGCTGTTGGGCAAACTCCAAATGTGTTTTCTTAAGCAATTACTGTTTTCTGGCCACTCTTCCATAAAACCCCGCTCTGTGGAGTGTACAGCTTAAAGTGGTCCTATGGACAGATACTCCCATCTCCACTGTGGATCTTTGCAGCTCCTTCAGTGTTATCTTTGGTGTCTTTGTTGCATCTCTGATTAAGGCCCTCCTTGCCCGGTCTGTGAGTTTTGGTGGGTGACCTTCTCTTGTCAGGTTTGTAGTGGTGCCATATTCTTTCGATTTTGCTATAATGGATTTAATGGTGCTCCCTGGGATATTCAAAGTTTGGGATATTTTTTATAACCCAACCCTGATCTATACTTCTCCACAACTTTGTCTCTGACCTGTTTGGAGTGCTCCTTGGTTTTCATGTTGCTTGCTTAGTAGTGCTGCAGAGTCAGGGTCCTTCCAGAACAGGTTGATTTATACAAACTTTGATTGCACATAGGTGGATCTTAATCAACTAATTATGTGACTTATGAAGTGAATTGGTTGGACCAGCTCTTATTTAGGGGTTTCCTACAAAAGGGGGTGAATACTTATGCACACTCCAGATTTCTGTTTTTTCATCTTAATTATTGTTTGTGTCACAATAAAACAACAATTTTCACCTTTAAAGTGGTAGGCATGTTCTGTAAATCAAATGGTGCTGGCGCACCAAAATCCATTTCAATTCCAGCTTATTATCTGACAAAACAGGACAAACACCAATGGGGGGTGAATACTTTTGCAAGACACTGTATTTGATTGTAACTATATAGTAATAGCCCAAGAGCATTAGCTCAAAATTGAGTCCAACCCGGAACAAATTAGTAACAAGCTGAATTTTTCAGAATATGTTCAGAATACCCTTAGGAATAACATACTAAAAGTCCCCGGGAATCCACCTTGTGCTCTCTGAGAAATTCAAGATGGCATCCAAAATGGCCGCCAATTAGAAATTTTTCAATATATCAGGGATAAAACATAATATAAATGCAATTAAAATGTTAAATTATATGTTCTCTCATACAAGCAATGCAAATTCACCATTGTCACACTGTTAAAATTAAAATTAACCAAGATTACAAGGTCATTAATGTGGAAATTACATGGAATTTGATGGTTGACATGACTCACAGATTAGCTTAGTAGGCTACCTACATACATGAACATAATGTAAGACAACAATTAGACATCAATTTCCTTAATATTTAGTGCATCTTTAAGCTTTGATAAAATATTAAAGGGAAATTAAATTTGAGAACTCTATCTTCTAAAACTACAATGGCAAGCTGTTTCAGTACACTTCTTCAACATTCCGGCGACTTTCATGACAAAAAGGTCTGCCTCAATAAAAGCTCTTGCTTATAAACAATGAGTAGACTTAAACACTTCTCAGTGCCTCAGTTGTAATGCTTGGACCTTTGTTGTACCATCAATGAAGTAGGGAATTTATTCAAGCTTGTTTAAGGGTGGAAAAAAAATTAATCTTTGAGTTTCTAGCGCCAGTCTTTAATACTAGCAATGCCAGTGTGTTCGGACAAAAAATGACTAAACTCAGCATGACCTTTTAAAAATGACTGAACTCAGCATGACCTTTTAACATGCCATTTTTTCATTTTACACCACCAATTTACTTTAATTAATATTAATGAAAATAAGTACTCCAACCCCTAGTAATTGTGTTTGTTGTTTTGTGAACAGAATAGGATGATATGGAGTGAACGAGTAACCAATGGATCCACACTATACACAAATATACTGTTATAATAATGTGTACATTGTTATTATATAATGTTAATACACAATGTAATTAATACACACATGTTGGAATTTACTCTTCTACCCTACAAAACATATATTCTGACCTTTTAATTGCATTAATATTTTGTTTTGGGCCTGAGATATGGGCAGATCTCCATTTGGTGGCCATTTTGGACGCCATCTTGAATTTCTCAGAGAGCACAAGGGGGATTTCCGGGGACTTTTAGTATGTTATTCCTAAAGGTATTCTGAACATATTCTGAAATTTTCAGCTTGTTACTAATTTGTTCCGGGTATAACCCTATTACTCCTGGGCTATAATGATGTCAAGTAAAAGTGGTTCCATTACAGTTTGTGAAAATAGCTACAATATATTCCAAATAAGGTTTAAAGCTATACAGCCTTTTGATTTCATAACATTGGTGAAATTTAGTTCCCTCTGAAATTTGGTCATTGTGATATATGTTTATTTCTGTAATATCTCAAAAAAAAAAAAAGCAAAAACCCCCCCAAAAAACAGGCCATTCTGTGGCTGGGAAGTTATTTACTTTGAGGGGATTGCCTAGCAAATAATGTGCATGAAATCGCTCGCTTCACACAGTCAAGCAGACAGAGGAAGTCCGGTGTGCGCATGTGCAGATTTACCTGTTTCTTCTTCTTTTCCTTCTTTTGGGTTTTACAGCAGCTGGCATCCAGTATTGCATTACTGCCATCTACAGGTTTACCTTGACCGTGCACCAACAGTTACATCATTCTGTCACTAAACGAACAGCTGATCACACCGAGTTGCTCACTGACCGCCGATATTTATTAGTTTAGTCCTGCATTTCCTTTCCTTCACAACATAACATCTTTTCTTCTTGTTTTCCATTACTGTAGTCAGTCTTTCATGTTTCATTTGCACACTCATGTCCTCCATTTTTCTCTCCTGTTTCAAATTTGTATCCCACAATGCCTTGTGCGAACAGGGAAAGCCCACCATGTGATGCATGACGTAGTATCTTGAATTGGTTCATGGTGAAGCAGGAAAAAAATAGCAGAGAATTTAGGGCCATGTGGCCCTAAATTCATTAATTGTTCTATTAAAAAAAACTAATGCAAATGGAAGTCTGTGATTCTAATTCAGTAGCTTTCAGTCCACTAAACAAAAATAACTGGGTGTCAGGGAAAATTATTTTTATGACCTCCACTTGAAAAATCTTAAAGGCAGTCTACCTTTAATAATGCAAACAAGGAATTTCTTCTAAATTCAATTGAACAATTAAAAAACAACAAAATATAATGCTATGGGTTCATGTTTTTAACTGTCAAGACAACTCATCCTTGTTTTTTTCCCCCTTGTGTCCCATGTTGAATTCGCCCTCACTCATATCATCAGATAGACCCACTGTGGTTAGGAAGAATATCAGCTTGTCAATTACACATCTGTGCATTGTAGTTCCCCTCAGGCAACTAACTGATGTGCTTTCATGTAGGTATCTATAGCCTATGTTTATTACAACACCTGACAGCTACAGCAATGATGGGGAAATTAGCACTTAGCACATTTTGATCCTTTGGAGAGGTGTAACATTTCACAATGAGATCACTGCTGGCATTTTCCAAAAACGTCCAGCTCATATTAGTTTGCTTAGATGCCAACCATGCTCAGTTTGTAAAGAATTAAATGTTGTTCAATGCTATTTACTTTATTAATAATCTACAACTTAGGACAGAGTGTTAATTATTAACTGTGTGCATCATGCATGCACCTTTATGTAGTTACCAAATATAATGATTTTGTCACTGCATATGCATAACAGTAAAATTGTATTAGCACATGAAGTGGATCTGAACATACAGTATGGGCTCAAATGCAGGGCTCAAATTTACACAAGTGGGAAGAATACAACACAAACAGTACTGCTGAACTGCTGACAGTTACTACTACTGTACAGTAGGAGTCCACTTCTGTCCCCCAAGGTACAGCCTACACTAATGTACCCCCTAGGGATCCTTACTGGACCTCAAGGTAACTATTGCCGCTTTTCCACTACCAACGCAGCTGAGCCGTGCCGTGCTGAGTTGGGCTGAGTCAAGCTGAGTGGGGCTGTTGGAGTTGCATTTCGACTACAACCGCGCTGAACCGTGCTGGCTGGAAGTGGGTGGACACATTGGGTGGAGTTAGCGAAAGTGGGTGGACGTCACGTGATGTCGTTAAGCAGCGCAAACAGTGACATCAGTGAGCTTTTAAGTGGTAGTCTCACGACCCAAATAGTAAACAATAAACTTGGAGGACATGGAGTCGTTAGTGTTGCTGGTCTTGGTGCTGTGGCTTGTTGTCACCGACAACGCCAACAGATACTGGCAAGAGCGTATAGATGAGGCGAGGCGCATAAGGCTTCAGAAATTCTCGTAATTCGTAATT
This sequence comes from Neoarius graeffei, assembly GCF_027579695.1. NCBI lineage: Eukaryota > Metazoa > Chordata > Actinopteri > Siluriformes > Ariidae > Neoarius > Neoarius graeffei. Next base: position 39,551,118 of record NC_083575.1, on the reverse strand, counting down.
CTTCTTCTTCCGGGTTTACAGTGTTTACAGATCCCAGCGTGCTCGCGGGGCGTGTGTGGGCATGTGAGGACACTCCTCCTCACCAATCAGTGCACAGGGGAGTGTCTGCTCATGCCCCCAGCCTCACTCGGCTCGGTTTGGCTCGCTTCAGCCCTACTCCAAAACCATGCGAGTTTTAGGGGCTAAGCGGGGCTGAAGCGAGCTGAGTCGTGCTGTTCTTTGGTAGTCGAAACGCGAGCCGTGTCGGGCTGAAGTGAGCTGAAGCGAGCTGAAGTGAGCTGAAAAAGGGTAGTGGAAAAGGGCCATATGCGTACCTTTTTAGGGCTAAAAAGGTAAATATACAGTACAGTGGTATGCAAAAGTTTGGGCACCCCTGGTCAAAATTGCTGTTACTGTGAGCAGTTAAGCAAGTTGAAGATGAAATGATCTCCAAAAGGCATAAAGTTAAAGATGACTCATTCCCTTTATATTTAAAGCAAAAACAATTTTTTATTTTCATCTTTTACATTTTCAAAATGACAAAAAAGGAAAAGAGCCTGAAGCAAAAGTTTGGACACCCTGCATGGTTAGTACCTAGTAACACCCCCTTTGGCAAGAATCACAGCTTGTAAATACTTTTTGTAGCCGGCTAATAATCTTTCAGTTCTTACCTGGGGGATTTTCACACACTCGTCCTTGCAAAAGGCTTCCATGTTCTACAAGTTTCTTGGGCTGTCTTGCATGCGTTGCTCTTTTGAGATCTATCCACAGATTTTCAATGATGTTTAGGTCAGGGGACTATGAGGTCCATGGCAAAACCTTCAGCTTGTGCCTCTTGAGGTATTCTATTATAGATTTTGAGGTGTGTTTTGGATCATCGTCTTATTGTAGGACCCATCCTCTTTTTAACTTCAACTTTTTTTTACAGATGGTATGATGTTTGCTTCCAGAGTTTGCTGGTATTTATTCGAATCCATGCTTCCCTCGACCAATGAAACGTGCCCTGTGCCACTGGCTGCAACACAACCCCAAAGCATGATCGATCCACACCCATGCTTCAGAGTTGGAGAGGTGTTCTTTTCCTGGAATTTGGCACCCTTTTTTCTCCAAACATACCTTTGCACACTGTGGCCAAAAAGTTCTATTTTGATTTCATCAGTCCACAGGACTTGTTTCCAAAATGCATCAGGCTTATTTAGATGTTCATTTGCAAACTTCAGACATTGAATTTTGTGGCTAGGAGGCAGGAAAGGTTTTCTTCTGATGACTCTCCCATGAAGGTCATATTTGTTCAGGTGTCGCTGCATAGTAGAACAGTGCTCCACCACTCCAGGGTCTGCTAAATCTTTCTGAAGGTCATTTGCAGTCAAACACGGGTTTTTATTTGCCTTTCTAGCAATCCAACGAGCAGTTCTTTCAGAAAGTTTTCTTCATCTTCCAGATCTCACCTTGATCTCCACTGTTTCTGTTAACTGTCATTTCTTAATAACATTACAATCTGAGGAAACAGCTACCTGAAAACACTTTGCTACATTCTTGTAGCCTTCTCCTGCTTTGTGAGCATCAATTATTTTATTATTCAGAATGCGAGGGAGTTGCTTCGAGAAGCCCATGGCTGTTGATTTTAGGGACAAGTTTGAGGAGTCAGAGAATTTATACAGCTTTGAAATCTGCATCATCTGACCTTTCCTAATGAAGAATTTGAACAAGCCACAGCTCAATAAGCTAATTAAGGTCTGGAACCTTGGTAAAAGTTACCTGAGAACTCAAATGTATTGGGGTGCCCAAACTTTTGCATGGGGTTCCTTTTCTTTTTTCACTCTCCAATTGTACAAAACAAAAATAATATACAAATCTTGCAGAAAACACTGAAAAGAAGTGTCGTCTTTACCTTTATGCCTTTTGGTGATCAGTTCATCTTCTGCTCACTTAACTATTCACAGTAACAGACATTTTCAGTAAGGGTGCCCAAACTTTTGCATGCCACTGTATGTTCCCAAGCAGTATATAAAATGTACAAATCAGTACCTTAAAGGGTACTGCCCCAGTGACCAGCCATTGTATCCCTAAAGGCACAATAATGTACTTTATTTTCTGAGAGTGTATTTGTTAACTTATTTGGGAAAATATAGGTGAACATTTGTACAAAAAAAGAATCACACTCTACTAAAACATGGAAATAATTCTTTCTTAATAATTACATACAATTTAAATAAATAAATAAATAAATAAATAAATAAATCAAAGCTTTACATCTATCATTCTGTTTTTAAGTGCTTCCGCAAATAATCCTGACTAAATCATCTGCTTTAGGACTTTCTTCAAGTAGTCTGAAGCAGTAAGAACTGCACAGCCAAACATGCAGGAAATGGCTTGAATATGATATTCTATGTCAGCTGTGTCAGGGTGCTATTCTGAACTGGCACGCATGCTTGACAAGATTAAGTTGAAGTAAAACTTTCATCTGTACTGATCTCCTTTTGATGCTTAAGCTATATTATATCATAAAATTTTGTCTGACATGTCTAGCATGAGTGTTTCTTCCTCAGGCAAAACAAGACTAAATGAGAACCTGTTTAGGTTACTTGTGGTTATAATAAAAGAGGGTTCTTGCTGTTGTGATTGGCTGTAGGAAAGCCCAAAAGAGAACACCGACGCCAAGAGCACGAGTCTGAAATATGGTGGTTCAGACACATATAGTTAGGTCCATAAATATTTGGACAGAGGCAACAGTTTTCTAATTTTGGTTCTGTACATTACCACAATGAATTGTGAACAAAACAGTTCAGATGTAGTTGAAGTTCAGACTTTCAGCTTTAATTCAGTGGGTTGAACAAAATGATTGCATAAAAATGTGAGGAACTAAAGCACTTTTTAAAACACAATCCCTTCATTTCAGGGGCTCAAAAGTAATTGGACAAATTAAATAATTGTAAATAAAATGTTAATTTCTAATACTTGGTTGAAAACCCTTTGTTGGCAATGACTGCCTGAAGTCTTGAACTCATGGACATCACCAGACACTGTGTTTCCTCCTTTTTAATGCTCTGCCAGGCCTTTACTGCAGTGGTTTTCAGTTGCTGTTTGTTTGTGGGCCTTTCTGTCTGAAGTTTAGTCTTTAACAAGTGAAATGCATGCTCAATTGGGTTGAGATCAGGTGACTGACTTGGCCATTCAAGAATATTCCTCTTCTTTGCTTTTATAAACTCCTGGGTTGCTTTGGCTTTATGTTTTGAGCCATTGTCCATCTGTATTATGAAACGCTGACCAATCAGTTTGGCTGCATTTGGCTGGATTTGAGCACACAGTATGCCTCTGAATACCTCAGAATTCATCCAGCTGCTTCTGTCCTGTGTCACATCATCAATAAACACTAGTGACCCAGTGCCACTGGCAGCCATGCATGCCCAAGCCATCACACTGCCTCCACCGTGTTTTACAGATGATGTGGTATGCTTTGGATCATGAGCTGTACCACGCCTTCGCCATACTTTTTTCTTTCCATCATTCTGGTAGAGGTTGATCTTGGTTTCATCTGTCCAAAGAATGTTCTTCCAGAACTGTGCTGGCTTTTTTAGATGTTTTTTAGCAAAGTCCAATCTAGCCTTTTTATTCTTGAGGCTTATGAGTGGCTTGCACCGTGCAGTGAACCCTCTGTATTTACTTTCATGCAGTCTTCTCTTTATGGTAGATTTGGATATTGATATGCCTACCTCCTGGAGAGTGTTGTTCACTTGGTTGGCTGTTGTGAAGGGGTTTCTCTTCACCATGGAAATTATTCTGCGATCATCCATCACTGTTGTCTTCTGTGAGTGTCCAGGTCTTTTTGCATTGATGAGTTCACCAGTGCTTTCTTTCTTTCTCAGGATGTACCAAACTGTAGATTTTGCCACTCCTAATATTGTAGCAATTTCTCGGGTGGTTTTTTCTGTTTTCGCAGCTTAAGGATGGCTTGTTTCACCTGCATGGAGAGCTCCTTTGACCACATGTTTTCTTCACAGCAAAATCTTCCAAATGCAAGCACCACACCTCAAACCAACTCCATGCCTTTTATCTGCTTAATTAAGAATGACATAACGAAGGAATTTCCCACACCTGCCCATGAAATAGCATTTGAATCAATTGTCCAATTACTTTTGGTCCCTTTAAAAACAGGGTGGCACATGTTAAGGAGCTGAAACTCCTAAACCCTTCATCCAATTTTAATGTGGATACCCTCAAATGAAATCTGAAAATCTGGACTTTATGTCCATGTCCATTATATAACTATAACTTGAATATGTTTCAGTAAACAGGTAAAAAACCAAAATTTGTGTCAGTGTCCAAATATATATGGACCTAACTGTACATAAATGGTGGCAAGACACAGATCACAAATCAACAGTTGAGTGTCAAAACAAGTTTTACACAAAAGAGTGGTGCCTCAGCCAAGAGGAAAAATCTGATATCAGGCAAACATCTCCAGGCACCATCTATCCTCACATAGAAGATCAGCATAATAACAATATTTTTGTCAGAGATTTATGCTATCATCCTAACTCTGAGTGAGCTGCCTTTTTTCAGCTCCTGTTTTGCTGATGCCGGGGCATTAATCTGTTTTAAATTTGGACAATTTGAAGTACAAAGGATGAAAAGGACCAGCCACAGAATCTGTGTTGTCATTTATTTTGCCAGTTCATTAAATTTTAAAGTGGATCACTTTAAAATTAAGTGGAGCAAGTGCACAGATGGAGGGGTTTATGTAATTATTTCAGAGAATATGCCCCACTGTAACATTGTGAATCAGCTACAGTGAGACTTGTATTGTGTTACAATTAAGCAGTCTTTTAATACAGGTGGCATGGTGGTGTAGTGGGTAGCACTGTTGCCTCACAGCAAGAAGGTTCTGGGTTCAAGCCCAGTAGCTGATGGGGGCCTTTTTGTGTGGAGTTTGCATGGGTTTCTTCTGGGTGCTCTGGTTTCCCCTACCGTACAGTCTAAAGCCATGCAATTAGGTTAATTGGTGGCTCTAAATTGACCATAGGTGTGAATGTGAGTGTGAATTGTTGTTTATCTCTATGTGTCAGCCCTGCAATGATCTGGTGACTTGTCCACGGTGTACCCTGCCTCTCACCCATAGTCAGCTGGGATAGGCTCCAGCTTGCCTGTGACCCTGCATGGGATAAGTGGTTATGGATAATGGATGGAGTATTTTAATAAACATTGGAGCTCTTCTCACAATCTCACTAGCACACTGACTTGCTCCTTCTCCTCACTGCTCCCCTACCTGCTTTGATCAATGTTCCCATCTACATGAGACTTCCATTAGCACTCAGGTGTAGAGGGAATTCTGAGAAATATCTTAACGCTCCTACGTTTCCCCAGGTATGGACACAGCTGAATAAATATTGCATATATCTTGCATCACGAATGTGATATAAGTGTAATGTGTAATGCAATATGAGAAACTCTATTCTGCACTGGGACTGTCTGGATTTTCAGTCATGTATCTAAGAGATGTCTTCCATTCTCAGGAACTCCACAGGGTTTTCAAGTGAAATTTTATTTGGGCTTCCGACTTTCTTATATGCTTAACAGCTGTCATATTACTGCATCATGCCCACCATCATTATCCATTAGGCAGCTGGATACTGTCTGGATGAATTTGTGCTGAATATTATTTGCCAACATTCTTTCAAAATAACTCCAGGGCCCATTTAAAGCTTAGATTCACCGGATTAATGGAACTAGTCTTCCTCTGAACCCATGTGAACACATGCATGCAATATAGAGCACATATCAGTAGCCCATCATTAAATCTCAGTCCTTTTGTATAGTATCTCTTTCAGGGTGCTGAAGTGCTATAATCTCTTCAGGTGATTTAAAGAACTCTTTGTATGTGTCTGAGCAGCCAGACTGGCACTCTGACACTATGCCTGTGAAATGTTGATCAGGGAAAACCCTACAGCCATGCACCAGGGCTCATCCTGTTTTAGGACAGGAGGGAGGCTGTGGATTGGCATGAAAGGATTAGCAAACAGGCCCAAACATTGCTGTGTAATTAGCACTAGCAGTGACACATACAAACACATACTGCTGAGTGGCACATCATAGTATTGACTGAGAACAGGGTGAAAACACAGCCCCTCCCTGACCTAAGAATGGCACTGTCATCATTAACAGAGTCTATACTTACACATAGTATAGGCTAAGAATAACAATAGGAAAAAGGAAATAAAAATAAGAAAAGATTTCCCCTTTGGGGGTGAAAAGTGCTTTTATAACAAGCCATTAGTAATTATGTTATTCTGATATTAATAAACTGAACATCTGCAAAACCCAAGTCATCCCAATCTATATATTATTCTTCATTCTAATTCAATAATGTGCATGTCTGCATACTTAGTTTGCATAATATGATTGCTTCCTGGCTGTCACCACACTGCAATAACTAAAGCGGCTCCTCTGTAATGACAGAGAGCAAGAGAGAATCATTTCTCGCTTTTCTTTCAGAAGAAATCTGGTTTACCTAGAGACATTGAAAACAATTGCACACAGTCACGCTCAATACAAGACTGTCAGACTGCAGGAAAAAGACAAAGATGATGATGAAACTATGACCTTCATTCCACTCTCTTATGAACATTAAAAAAAACCTTAGTTACTCAGTGTCATATGACAGATCACTCTTTTTTCATCGCCCACTCAGTAAGTGGGCACAGCTGTTCTCAGTTTTCAACATATTTCATTACCTGAATTTTCTATGAAATATTTGGTATGAAAAGTGTAAAGTGCAGCTGTAGTTTGCCTCTCAGTGCGGAAAAAAAATGGGCGCGTGAAGCACAGTGATGTTGAATAAACTCGAGCGTACATAATCTGAATTTCATGTTTGCTTCTCTTTTGTGTGTGGTCTACCTTAAAAACTAATGCACTGGTCCCTTTGCACATTCTTAATGTTTGTTTTGCTATACACACAGTTGAATTCTGGAGGAAACTTATTATAGTGCACTTACAAACACCATTCCCCCCCGTCCTCCCCATTATAACATCTCCCTGCTCCAGGTCCCCCCTCACACACACACACACACACACACACACACACACACACACACACACACACACACACACACACACACACACACACACTCACACCTGCAGTGCAGCGCATTGGATTGGCCTTAGCATGCCTGCAGGTGGGCTTTGGCCAGCATGGCCAGTTAGCACTGCATTTGCATCTCTTAAGAGAGACTAATGAAGTGCTAATTGGTCTAGCGGCTAGCAGCTGACTTACTAAATAACATTGTGGGCTGATCTGTTGATGTTAGGTAGATAAGCAACAGTACAATCAGCTTGTCCATTAGGGTGGTCCCCAAATTTTTTTTTTTAGGATTTTGTTACAACCACCTTACCTTTTTTTTACATTGCCTAAAAGAAGTTATTGTGCGAAATTTGGTTAAGATTGAACAATGTTTAGAGGTGCCACAAAGCCATTAAAGTTTTCACTCAATACACAATATAAAATAATGTGGCTTATTAACTGTTTCATATTAATACAAACAATACAGTAATATAACTTCCTGTGTTCAAAGTAACAATAGCTATTACTTGTCTGTGATTTTCTAAACCCTTCGGTATTATGGTATCTTGTGGAGATAAAAGAACACTAGGACTTCCCTAGCAGAAGGAAGCTTTCTCCCAGACAGTTCCTTGGAAGTGGGACCAATTAACCAAACATAATTGTCCTTTGCACCACCGGTACTACTTGTATTACTGTTGCTAGCCATCTGAAAAACATCTCATCTCATCATCTCTAGCCGCTTTATCCTTCTACAGGGTCGCAGGCAAGCTGGAGCCTATCCCAGCTGACTACGGGCGAAAGGCGGGGTACACCCTGGACAAGTCGCCAGGTCATCACAGGGCTGACACATAGACACAGACAACCATTCACACTCATACTCACACCTACGGTCAATTTAGAGCCACCAGTTAACCTAACCTGCATGTCTTTGGACTGTGGGGGAAACCGGAGCACCCGGAGGAAACCCACGCGGACACGGGGAGAACATGCAAACTCCACACAGAAAGGCCCTCGCCGGCCCTGGGGCTCAAACCCAGGACCTTCTTGCTGTGAGGCGACAGCGCTAACCACTACACCACCGTGCCGCCCCCTGAAAAACATAGAAAGAAAAACATTCACAACTTCATCAGCATATTACGATCAGTGCTCATTGTTTAAGAACCCCTTAGTGCATGAAAGTTAACCTTCTATCAGTCTATAAACTCTTCCTGCCTCTTCTTTTTCATAGAAGTGGCATATTCCCTCTAGAACTGTGACTTTTGGGGGGTTTGAGATCTTCTCTGCAACAGTCTACGCACCAACTAATGTTAATGGCTTAACCCGATTTGCAACCTCGTGTGGCACCTCTAAATATTAACCAATTTTTCTGAAATTGTGCTTGTTGCCTTCTTTTAGCCTATGTAAAAAAATGGTAGGGTGGTTGGAATGTTTGGGTAAAAAAAAAAATTTCCCATACATTTCGGGACCACCCTATTGTACATTAGTGCTTGGTCAGGAAGAGGAAGTGAGCTTTTGGCCCTATCAGGCAGAACTGCTCTCATTTGCTCTCAATGTACTTTTTCACACTGCCTATAAATACACACTGATGAAGGTTCTCTAGCTTCAGGCCTGGTCTTAGCCCCTTCCCTACTATTACTGAAGAATCAGCACACTACTTGACAAGGAGAACTTTTTGGGACAATTCAAGTGCACTTTTTTTCTCTTTAAAAAAGACTTCCAAAAGCATCCAGGTGTGTAAAATGCTTAATGCATGTGATTTGAGGCTCAAGTAGGAGTCCTTGCGGTTTGCACATTGGAGACACTCCATTAATGCAAAGGTCAGATCTCTCAGTCTAGCATGCTCTTGCTTATACCAACATGAAGGTGTCAATAAAATCCAGCCACTGTCTCATAGAGAGCTGGTAGAAGAGCACTGAGAAAACAGACTCTAAAGGCTGAAAAAAAAAACCTTAGGAAAGTGGATCAATAAATGCATTATCTGTTTTTCCCCCAAACCATCTCATACATTCACAAAGGAGTTTTATTTTTAAATTTTTCGTACATTGGCTTTGTGTGCCGATTGCTAGGATGATGGAGAAGCAATTATTTTCATAAAAGACCTTGAAATAATAACTGTTTGCTCTCTGTTTCAGGTGCTGTATCGAGGTGCATAAAATCATTTAAATAAAGATGACATTGATGAACCATTTTACTTACCTAACCCTAACCAGCTTACTGCCTGATGTAAACATTATATTTTTTCTTTTTTCCCTTCAGAAAATAAGCCATCCACATTTAAATGAAAGAGAGTAGATTAAGCAGCTGAAACTGAGCAGGCTGTGTGTGTGTGTGCCTGTGTATGTTCGTATGCCTGAGTGAGTGTGTTTCCTTGCATTAGCACCGTGGTTTGAGTCGGTCACAAATTTGTTGGTGAAATCTACTCCTGCCAGGACTAATTAGCATGAACAACTTCATACAGAGCTTGTGGCAGGGGCAGTGATAAGAGGGGCCCAGACTAGGCCCCAGCCCCCATGCCAACATGCTCAAAGCTCACATCTTATCTCCATCTCCACAGAACAACTAGCTTCTGCCCAATTCCATTCTAATCCTCAACATAAACAGCACCGATATTTCACCAGCATGGCCCTAAAAAGGTGAGGACGAGGCGAGAGAAAGAGAAGGCGGAAAGCGAGAGGAGATAAGATCATTCATTTACAAAAAAGCTTGCCCCTGTGACAACAATTGCCCAACTTGCACTATAAAAGTCAATAATTCTCAAGCAAACACTATAGCCTTGCAGAGTATCGGCTGTTTATCACTGTTTTCTCGCATTAGGCTCTATACGCATGCTATATATTCCTAACTGTACAATATTCTGATAGAGATATGGAATCTCAGGTTCAGTGAGAATTTTAATTGATTTTATTTAATCAGCAGCTCGAAGCACAAATTCCTCCATAACCCTGTTCATCTCAGAACTTCATCTTGTTTCCTGACCTCTGGAAAAGAGTCTACATGTCAATTTTGAACATTGCAGTTTGCCATCTGTAAAAAAAAAAATAAAAATATATATATATATATATATATATATATATATATATATATATATATATATATATATATATATACATATCACTACTCTCTGCAATACAATATACATTTTTTGTTTGCTAAAAATTACATGATGGATTTTTAACCCTAATTGTTGGTGTAATAGGGAAGAAAAACAACTGCATCACTCTTTTCTAGCACCTTTATTTTTAGAAGTGTACAGCATTGACTGATGCTGAATCCACCAGAAAAGCTGTAACAGGCACAGATTTGCTATAAACATAAGACACAATCAGTGTGTCAGATCACTGGGGCTTGGATTACGGTCATGCAATGTGCAATCATGAGATTATTTTGAACAATCAATTCTGAAACAGGATTACAAATAGAAGGATCATGTTTGATTGTCTTAAAATAATCACCAGAGTGAAAGAAGCCTACAGAGCCCTGAAAAACATACAGAGCATGTTCAAAAACCAGGACAACACATAGTTTTCCTTCTCATAAGACATTATAATCACTGTTATACCAAACCAGGGATGTCAAACGTGCAGCCCGTGGCTCAATAAATGTCCTAATCTTGCCTACCAAATGAATTTACAATCCAGGCTCTAAATTAAAATCACTTTGTTGACTGTAACTGAAGTTAAAAAAATAATAATAAATAAAGATATGAAAATCAGTTCCAGGTTGTAACACTGATGTGGAAGATGTGGAAAAATGAAAGGGGTGAATCATTATGTAAGCCACTGTATGGTAAAATCATAATATGTAAAATTTGTTTTCTTAATGAAAACAGTCTGGTTGATAGGTGGCATACATGTACATTCAATCCATTTGTGTATTTAGAATGCATATTTATTACATTACAGACATTTAGCAGGCACTCTTATCCAGAGCATACCTGGAGCAGTTGGGGGTTAGGTGCCTTGCTCAAGGGCACTTCAGCCATTCCTGCTGATCCAGGGAATTGAACCATCAACCTTTTGGTCCCAAAGCTGCTTCTCTAACCATTAGGCCATGGCTTCCCCAATTCTTTGGTAAGCACTTCATCCTGGTCAGGATTTCAATCAATCCAGAGCCTGTCCAAGTAATAAATACTGTGTGTAAAGTAGAAGAATTCACTCCAGATTAGATGCCAGTCCATCACAGGGTGCCTTGCACACACACACTCAGGGGCAATTTAGCATAGCAAACCAGAGAGCATGAAGGAAATCCATGCAAACACAAGGAGAACATGCAGAAATCTGTATAGACTGTATAGACCTAAGCTCTGGATTGAGCTCAGGACCCTGGACCGCTGAGGTGGCAGTGTTATTTGCTGCACCATTGTGCTGCCTTAAGATGAGTTGTTGAACTGATATTGATCTACTGAACTGAGAGCTCTAAGTGCAATGTTACCTAAAAGCATTTTAGTTGTCTGTAGTGCTGCAGCATTTCCAAAACAGCTGAGTTCTGTGCAATTATGTAAGAAATAGATATGAGAGAGATTCAGTGTCTCTGGTTCAATCTTTAGCTGTCTGTGTGGAGCTTCTCTGCATGTAACCCCTTTGTACATGTGGGTCTCCTCCAGGCTTTCCAGTTTCCTCCCACAGTCCAAAAACATGCCAGTAGATTCATTGGCTTCTCTAAATTTCCCCGTAATGTGAATGAGTGTATGCATGGAGCCCAGTGATAGACTAGTGTCACATCCAGGATGTATTCCTGCTTTCATGTTCAGTATTCCTAGGATAGGCTCTGGATCCACTGTGAGCGTGACTGGGATAAACTGGTTATTGAAGAAGAATGAATTAACTATTTCATCTGGTGTTAGAAAACTGATAAGTATTCTGTGACTGTCTGAGTGAGTGACATTGTCTTTAGCATTTCAGACGTTCGTCAGCACTAATCACAATAACTGTTGGCGATGTTAAATATCAGCTGTGTGTTTGAATGCAGAAAATCATCAACTGACACCACGATCAGAAACATACATGTCAGAGTCAGTTGATAAATTTTTAATGATTTTGTGTAAGTATACAAAATAAGGGTGTGTTCTTTAATATATATATATATATATATATATATATATATATATATATATATATATATATATATATGTGTGTGTGTGTGTGTGTGTGTGTGTGTGTGTGTGTGTAGCCAGTTCTATTGTACTCTAATATAAATATAATGTAAAGCTTAAATTATTTAAACATGGTTTGTTGTCTGTGTAGACAGGTGATTTTCTTTTGGCTGTCTGATGGCTGGAGGCAGGTTTCTGTGTGTGTTTGAGTAGATATATGTATGTGTGTGAGGAAGTACGGGGAAGGGTTACGAGTGGGATTGTTTCTAGAGGAGGAGTAGGAGTCAAGGACAGCGAGATTAGCCAGTGACCTGAGTCTGTGAAAGCGAGACAAGCTCCTCACCTGTCCTCCTGGATCACATCAGAGAGGGAAAGGTTGAGTCGAGCACACCCCTGCCACTCCTGTCTCTCTTGTATGAGAGAAAAGTAGGATCACTCATCCACCAGTGAGAGACGATGAGCAATGGGCTCAGAATGGTGAGTAAAAGAACAAGATCAAGCTACGATTAAGGCATATACACATTCTCTCTCCCTCATCTTTTAACTCAACTGCACACACAGACACAAACACACATAAACGAACAAAAAGTGCATGTAGGTGTATCACTCTCTCTCACACATACAAGGGTAGCAGCATTGATCATATAATTTACTCTTCTCTATTAGCCACCCATGATATTGATCAAATAATTCCTTCAGCAGAATTTGGACAGGGCTAAATTGCTAAAATGGCTGTGTTGCATTTAAGCATGTGTGGCAATAGTGCACGTATCGATCACCTACCATTCTCTCTCTCTGCATGTAAACAACTCCTTTTGAGAAGGTTCTGAACCCACATGGAGTATGGCATGTTTGTGTGTTCATCAAACTCTGAAATTAAGCAATTCAAGTGGCCTCCTCATCCCCACTACTCAGAATAGAAACAAATTGCAGGCATTCACTCCTGTGGTAATTTCCCAACGATTCGAAGATTACGACGTCTGAAAGGCAATTTGACCCCATTTTCCTATGGCTCCTCTGCCTGAGTTCCTATGAGCCCTGAGGCTTTGGGAAAGAACACCTCTTCTTTATCTCTGACTACAGAACAGGTAATGAGATGGATTGTGACAATGGTACATGTGATCACATACACACATAGCTACCGTAACTGTACACACACAACACATACACACACTGTTTCTCACACACATTTAAACTGTGTTTATATACAAGATAGCCTGGGCAAATCAATTGCCATTGGTTATGCTGACAAATAGCCTCTAGTGTAGTGAGAAGAGTACAAAATCCAGATCTCATGTCACATTTGATTGTCATGGGTCAGTGAAGACAGGAAATGTATGACCCTTTATGCCCAATTTGTGACCAGAAATTTGACTGGCCCCCACAAAAAAGGCTGCAAACTGTTATATATATATATATATATATAAGTTTGCAGCTTTTTTGCTTGCAATATCTTCCTCTTCTGCGGAGAGCCCATTGCCTGACTCTTTAGACAATGTTCTTTCATGTTACCTGGACCTCAAAGAAGTGTTCAGCAAGGGTAAAGCTAGTGGCTTGCCTCCTCACTGATCCTATGATTATGCCATTGACCTCCTCCCAGGTACAACTCCTTGCAACCGCATATACCCTTTGTCCATCACCAAACAAGCTGCCATGGAAGAGTATGTCCAGGAGGCCTTGAAACAGGGGTACATTAGGCCATCAACATCTGGCTTCTTTTTCATGGAGAAGAAAGGAGGAGGATCTTTGCCCCTGTTAGGGTTTTGCTGAGATTCGAACCTGGTTCGTTGGTGTGATAATCCAGCAAACCCCCACTAGGCCACCAGGGGGATGACTC